>NW_005054365.1:729122-732595 GCF_000277835.1 Geospiza fortis
CCTGCTGAGTGTCAGCTCCTGCTGTGTCCCATGTTACCTGGCTGGCACCACAGGTCCCCTGCCCTGTGTGATGCAAGGATCAGAGCCAGTTTACAGCATCTCGAGCCTGCAAGTGGGAGATCAACACCTCTGACCCAAGAAACCCCCAACTCAAAAGAGGAAGATTGAGCATGCACAGTAATCAGCATGAGAAGAGCGAATTGTTAACCAATAGAAAGTAGAATATTAATTAAGAAGAGAACCAGGTTACTTGTAACCCCTGAACTCTGATTTCTTTGTTTGCTGAAATGCATGCACGTATAAAGTTCTCACAATCAGTGTGATTCATTTGTGAAAACCTCCAACTTGTACCCTGAGGAGAAAAAACAATGTCTCCTTTCTTTACTAGCCCGTGTCTGTGTTCAGACACTCCTTAACCTGTTAACTCCAGAGCCAGATTAGATAATTGTAAATATCCACACCTCACTAAAGTACACTGCAAGAGTTACCTGTTCAATGGGTTTATTGTTTCAGATGGCAACATCCACTTTAATATTTAAGCTGCTTGATAATTCTGAAATGTGTAATCTCTGTTTCTGGGATCTCTACAGTTGCCTTCAGAGATGCTTCTGCAGCTGATGCTGCACTTCTTTCCTTTTCTACCAGTTCATTTTCCAGGCTCTTTTAGAATGAGCTTTGTCTCTTACTTCCACATGTTTTACAAGCCACTGTGCCCTGTGTAATGCATGTGGGTGAGGTCCTTTAGCACGGAGATTCCCTGGCTTTTTTTAATCCATGTGGGTTTTTTTAAGTGAACACAATACAATGAGCCCTGAACATATCTTAGTTTTGAAATAAACAGCGCAGGAGACTTTTTCTCCTTTTAATGCCATTATTAAAAGTGATCAGCTCAAGGCTGAGAAGCTCAACGGGTCTGCAATCTCCGTCATCTCTCCCAGGGTTACTCAGAGCAAGAGAAATGTGCAGTTTTGTCCACTAGGAGCAGAGCTCGGGATTCTGTTCTCAGGAGAGTAGTAGGGCAACACCCCATGTTTTGCAAGTCTCCCGTGTTCCCAGCCAGGGTTTTGTCTTCAGCTGAAGTCTTCGTGCTTAGGGCGAGGGGCAACAAAGGTTTTCAGCATCTCTGCCGGCTCAGCACTCTGTTGCTCACCTCTAGACATCACTCTAATTTCTTGATTCTGTATTGGCTCGTTGTTTTTGGGGTCTCTTCGGTAAGTTTAGTGTAGTAGCTTCCCATGGCATGCTGGTCTCGAGGTTATTTTGCATTCTCTCTGATGTCCCCTTCCCACCTCCCCTCCCCTCACTGTCCGGGGAGAAGTACAATTTAGCCCCAGGCAGGCTTTACCGATACAAAAGGAGAAATTAGCAAAAAGGACCGGTCATTACAATAACAAAGACGTAGAACTTCACCTTGCCAGCACCTAGTCCAACTGGTTTTGCAACTCTTTTTTTTTTTTCCCCAAAAAATTGGCAGATTTTTTGTTTATAACACGTTACAGGTGAGAAAACATGCACAAGTATTTTTTTACCATGGGAAAAAAATACATCTGCATGACCATGGCCTCTGGTAAATCTGTATACAGCCTGAGGAATCTGTTCTCATGTATCTATCTCACAGTCTAGACAGACTTAAGAGTAAAATCTCACTGTTATTAGAACTTTTACAACTTTAAAGTTGTCAAAATCCTAACTTTGAGGCAATAGAAATTCGGAATAACATTGTGTAGCTTGAGACTGTGCTAGGTTTCAGTGCACATATCTCTGCTTCACAGTGCAATAAAGTAACTTGAAAATGAGTTTATTATATTGCAGGAGGGAGCCATCTTTCTAGTGTTTCCACCTGCAATAGGAATAATAGCCAATTAATATTTTATAAAACCTTGTGGAGCATGTAAAGCAGCAATTACTGTATCTGTAATAACTGGTCTATGAATATGTATGCTAGAATTCTCAACATAGCTGTATATATGAAAGACTTGATCAAGATATATTAGGATAGGAGTGAGAAGGGATACAGGGCCTTTGAAAACTAAATTTAATGGCATTTTCACAGGAAATATTCATTCAACTGTAAAAATAAGGTGTGATAATGGAATTTTTGGTATGGAAAAGAAAACACTTGAGAATTTCCTTTGAGACTCAATATTCAGTTAAGGTTTTTTAACACAAAATGATCAGAACCTGTGGACATATGACATGATCATTGTATCCTTTTTTCTTTCCTTTTTTTAATCATGTTCTGCTGACAGATGATAATTACTTCTGTCCAGCAATTCTTAGTTGCAATGGTATTCACTAAAATTACAGCAGCATTAATGGGAAGAAATGTAATAAAACTCCTTTCTCAAGATCCACATGAGAGAGTAATGAAGTCCTGCTAGGTGGGGAACAGATGGTTGAAACTTCTATCCCAACACGTTATGGGCAATTTTTGCCTGGTGATGGAGGGTCCATTCCCATAAAAACTTTAAACATAAGTGAAATCTTATTTTGGGATAATCATAAACAGTTCATGCCCCAGCACAAAAGAAACCATGAACAGAAAACCATGTTGGAGTTGCATCCTGCACTCACCTCTGTGGTCCTCACCAGCTAGAAACTACCAGCACTGCCAATAGGCATTCTTACACTGAACTGCTTTGACTTTTTCTATCTCTTAAAACACTGAAAGCATTCACTTCTTCTGCTTTTTAGCTGACATTTATGACATTCGTGTACATTACAGATTCACCCAAGTTTGAATACGAGCCTTTATTTCTCCGTCTGCAATATTGTGTGGGATCTTACCAAACTGTCTCTACGCTGAAATAGAGAAAGATAAAGGAATCATGGAAGCACTGGCCATCAGCATCAAAGGATGCTGAGATTATGTCATGGCATAAACTCAGCTGACAACTCACTCAGCCCCTCTTTCCCCCACACCCCAGTGAATGGCGAGGAGAATCAAAAGTAAAAGTTGTAAGTTAAGAACAGTTAAATTACTGAAAATAAAGCAAAATTTAATAATAATAGTAAATAGTAATGATGACAACAAAAAGGGAAAAAACAAACAAGTGATGCACAATAAAATTGCTCACCATCTGCTGACTGGTGCTCGATGCCATCCCAAGACCAAACAGAAGATACCATTTATTTCTTTGTGTTCTTATACATTGAGGACTCACCAGATCCTTTAGGGTAGTCAGAAGCTGGTCTGAATAGTGTTCCTAGCAGAATTAAGCTATCATAAAAGTAGATTAGTGTTGCGGTGTGACCGCTTTTCTGTTCCTAGTTTTGTTTTGTATTCAAACAAAACCTGTTCTGTTCCTATTTTGTTTTGTATATACTGTTAATGTTTCAAGTTATGTTCAGTTGGTAGGTTCTGTTCCCCCCATCTATAGGTTGTTATGGTTCTGTCTTGGGCTCCCTCCCTGCCTTCCCTCTGTTCAGTTATCTGCCAATCCCCTGGTTGTCAGGACAACTCCCACCATTTT
>NW_005054365.1:732625-733082 GCF_000277835.1 Geospiza fortis
CCGTGTTGCTATGGTTTCTCCTAAACCCCTCCTATGTTTCCATGGCAACCTCCCTGTCCGTCACTCTCTGCCCACACCCTCCCCCTAGAACCTTCTGCTCTGGGCAGGGAGTGATTGGAGCAGGAGTTGCTGTCCCTCCCCAATGCATCCCCCATTTGCTGTTGCTTTGTATCAATCATTACGTTCTGTATTCTCATTTGCCTGGGGGTGGGTTTCTCCTCCCCTTGGGAACCCTTTATAATCTCTGTTAACGCTGCTCCTCCAGGTAGCTCTGTGCAGCTTTCCTTCTGTCTTGAGTAAAGCTGATCCCTGCTGCGGAGACCTGCCTGTCTCCTTGCCTTTCTTCGCATCTGCATTTAGCTGCTGTGTGTGTCTACGTCGTGTAACAAGGTGCTGGATTCCCAGCCATGCCGCTAGGGAGAGCGCCTTTGGCAGCCATATGCCCCCCCTGCCCCCC
>NW_005054365.1:733207-738124 GCF_000277835.1 Geospiza fortis
CCACTATGCTGGGAATATGGCAGGTATGTGAGGGTGGTGAAGCCCTGGCAGAGGGTGCCCAGAGCAGTTGTGCCTGCCTCATCCCTGGAAGTGTCCACAGCTAGGTTGGATGGGACTTGGAAGTGACCTTGGATATGGAAGCTGTCCCTGCCCATGGCGGGAACTTGGAACAGGATGGTCTTTAAGATCCTTCCAACCCAAACCATTCTATGATTCTGTGATATTCTGTGATCCGTGATTCTGTGTTTGAGCTCCACAGCACAATGAATACAAGAGGCTGCAGCACCATCTTGACCAGCAAAGCCATCAAGTAGCAAACAACACTCTATTTAATTTACCATATCAAAGTGAAATACGATTTTAAGACAAGATTTTCTGATGCTTGATCTGAAACCACCATATAAAAGAAAACATTGGCATTGGGCTAAGGATTAGAATCATATGATTGCTAATAAAAAATACATACTGAACTATCAAGCTTGTGCAAATTAAAGTTTTTTTTTTCTCTTTCTTAACACAGGATATAATATTCTATTTCATCAAGTGATTCTATCAGAATATTAAATTTTTCCATTACCAGGATTAGACTAGGTCTTAATATTAAATTATGTACGTCAGTTCAATTAAACAAGATAGGTCCCCTCGGCCTGTTACCATGCTGGTATTATTCCAGCTAAAAACCTTTTTCTTAGATTCAACAGGGATTTGAGCAGACCACAGCTCTGAGTATTAGAACCTGTCCTGGGTAACTGTTGGTAATGAAGAGCAACAACTGGGAGGTAAATCCCTGCCATCAAATAGGCTTAAACAAAAATAACATTTTTATTTTTTATGGAGAAAATTACATGAAATGCCAAGCATGTGGATTTAATGAATACAACTTTATAAAACTATAAACAAGACGAGGTTTATATTTCTTTTTCCATTTTTTTTAACAGCACAGTGGAAACAAATTAAATTTGCTCTGAGATGCACTACTTATAACTATCATCTGTGTTGTAAACATCTCCTCCGTAATCAGAAATTCAATATTGCAGACCACAAAGCCCACTGAGGTGTTAAGCTGAAAGGTAGGAGGAAAGCAGGGTGAGCTTTTTCTGGGGAAAACATATGGGTTTTTTTCCCAATTGAAAAGCCTTAAATGAGATTCAATTAGTTGATGACTGGAAAATGATGCTAATGTCCAGTTAGAAAATTGTCTTATTAGAGTCATGATAACTCTGCAGCCCAGGGGTGGATACTCCATTTTGCAGGTAGCTCATGCACCATATTTTTATTCTTTATATTACTTTATATTGTTTAGGCATACACTAGCATGAACGGCCAAGCAAAAATCTGTGCTCACACAGCCTTCATTAAAACACCTTTTGATGTACTAGAAGCATACTGTGGCTTTTCACTGAAACCTTTAAAGGGAGGTTTTAGTAATGAGACAGTAACAAACTTGTTTTGTTAAGCTGCTAACTTAGCAAAACAAGTGCAAGTTCCTGTCTGTCTATTATCCAAGTATATGGATAAAAGTAATGGAGTGGGATGACCACTATTTTCTGCAAGTCAAAGGACTGCTTTTGTCTAAGTCAAGTTTCATGCACAGAGTTGCTTAGTAATTTACATTTCTGAGGGAGTTCGGGCAATAAAAACTGGAAGAAAATTGATTAGAGTTGTGCTACAGGGCTGTGAATGGGTTGCAAATTGGTTTAACAGAGGTTAAAGCATGAAATTAGCAGGAGCAAAAAATTATTTGTTGTATGTAAGTACCATGAGACAGCTTGGAAGGAGAAAACTCATGTTTAGAGCATCAGCTAATGTGGAAAGTAACAATGACATGTTTGTTCTCCAGGAACAGAGCTGGTATCAAGAAGTAATTGCACATTCCTATCTGTAGAAAACCTCATGGAATTATAACAAAATGAAAAGGTGTTTTTTTTTTTTTTTTTTTGTGAAGGTTTCAGTGAGTAAATTCAAAGTTTTGGTGTGCACAAAGGTTATGTGAATTGTCTTTAAGTGAATTGCCATTAACAATAATTGTCATCACTGCTATCAATGAAGATCTAGGGGTCTTTGGGCAGGAAGAAAATATTCTGAGGTAGCCACAGGATGTTTATCACTTTCCTTTTCCCTCCTAGCAATGGCTAGATGTTGTCTTGTAACTGGTATGGTCTAGGGACTGTGCTGGGGCTGTGCAACAGTTGTGTCTCTGTCAGAAAGCTGGAGGAATATATTGATTCAGGGCGACCTGACAAGGAACACAAGTCTGCTCTATCTGACACTTGTAAAATCACATTAATGTAATTACTGGAGGTTTAAAGGGGTACAGGGTGATGAAAGACCCTGGCCCAGAGTCTTTGTGAATTCACTCTACTCTAAGCAGCTTCATATCAAACTCCAGGCTGCAATGACTTACCAGAGAGATGCTGTTAATTTACAGGCAGAAGAGGACCCACATGCTAAAATTTTATTATGATTTTTTAAATTGAAATCTGCTTGAAATCAAAGAGTACATTTTCTCTTTACCTCAGTGAAGGCAGTATTTCACCCCTGGCACAATTTTAAAGGCTGATCTCAAGAGTCTTTGAGGGAACTTGGATTTGTAAAAAAATCTAAGTATAATACTCTGATTGCAGTGAGGATTCTGTATATTTCTGTAGCTAAAATATGAAAAATTCTTGTACATATTTTTTAATCTCATAATTTAAAAACTTTATAGCCAAGACTCATAGTTTTTCAATGTTTTGACTGCCGATATTAAACAATGTAACTGCAAAGTACTGGAATAGATCAGCTTCCTAAAACATATTAATGTAATAAGCAATCAGCTTAAAATTGTTTGAAATAAACATGTCTACTTACTTAAATAAAGTCAGTTCATTTTCCTTCCCTTTGGTATGACTTACACCCTTTCCTGAGCACTTTAATCTTTTAGCATAATTAAAACCCACTAAACACTACTTCAGTTCATCATCCCCAACATCACTAATGGATCCTTCCTGCTCTCAGTGATCTGATGATTACGGATAATATTTCTCTGCAGAAAAGTCATTCATATCAGAAGCACATCCCAGAGTAAATTTAATTTGTAACTTATGTGCTGTAAATATAAACATCGCAGTGAAAAGGTTTGTCTTGTTTATGCTTTTATGTAGGCATATTCATTAAACCTGTATTTTCTATGGTTTATGACATTTATTCAAAATTGAAATGTCGCACAGTCACTTTGGTCTATATGACTACAGAGACTTGCTTGCTGGTTTTCCTTTTCATTATTACCCATTATCCTGATGTCTCTCCTCCATCATGCTTGCAAAAAGTGTATAGCAGTTACTCCTTACAACTTCTCTCCTGTGCCTTTAATGGTAGGGAATATTTGGCTCCTACAGGAAAAACATTTTATGGTGCTTCTGGGAACAGCTGGGATACATGACCTAGGCTGTCAAATGAGATGCATCTTCATTCTTCTGTTGTTCAGCTGCTGTTAAAGGTGTGTCTGGCTAGAGAGAGACACTTCTTTTGGTTACAGGAAAAAGTACAGATGGATTTGGGAATGTGGCTCTGTGTAAGCTTGAGGCTGAGATTTGCCTTTGAACAGTAGTCCAGCAGTATTGTAGTCCAGCTGCAGTGCCATGTGATGATGAACAATTCTCTTCCTGAGAAAGCAGGGGGATTCCTACAGCATGAGGGAATTTCCAGAGCCAAAGGTTTCGTCATGCCCTCCATGGTAGAGACAACTCAGCAGCTCCATGGCCTCTCGTTTTTTTTTGGAACTGAGCTGAGAGGTTCACATCAGTCCCCTTAGGGAGCCTTAAGTTATTCAGAAACCTTTTATTGTGCTTTCTTCTTACTGAATTGTTTCAAGAAAAATTCACACTTTTGTGCACTGGCCTTCTGCTGACAACACTGCACTGAGAATGTTTTGTTTTCACCCAGATATACTGATTTTAAGAACAGTCAAGACCTGTTCATGGGTGAACATCTGTGACTCAATGGCTTGAGGAAAGATCCAGAAAGAAATCACGAAAGAGGAAAGAACAAGAATTAAATCAAATAAATAGGCACCTGCCTAAGATGCAGGGGTCCTAAATTCAATGCAGAGACATGAATAGGACAAAACAGAGCCTAGGACACAAAGCTGGGGAGTCTTGTACAAACAGCAGTGAACAACCAGAGAAAATAAATTTTCTGCTTTGTCTTCCAAGAATCAGTACTGGTTTTATACTAAAATTATTATTATTATTATTATTATTATTATTATTATTATTATTATTATTTTGTATTTGATTCTTGGAAATGCAACACAGTAATGTTGAATGAAAGCCTTCACACCTCCTGATAAATGGATAGATCAATGGATGTGAGAATTGGAAATATCTGGGTTTGTTTCTTCCAGTAAAACTTCAGCTTTCTGTTTCTATCTACTCTATGTTTTGCTGCCTTGTTTCACTTTAATGTGATTTTGCATAATTTCCAGGCCTCCATGGAGTTTTCTCTCTGATTTTCCTTTTATAAAGGTTTAATCCCATGTCTTTGCTCTCAGCATTTTTAACAATGCTAAGCAATTAGGAAGAGAAATAAAAAGGGCATCAATCAGAAGCAGCTATCAACAGTGTTAATCATATACATCCTGATTCCTTACTGCAGGAGAAGTGCTACTATTGATGTTAAAAAATGTGAAAGACAAGGATAAAGATGAGGTGGCTGAATTCAGGGCAGGACTGACAGCATCCTACAGAAATTGAGAAGATCCTAAAGTAGCTCATGGCAGTTTAAGTCACCTTGAGCTGTGTCTCTCATACAGTGTCTAAGAAGTGATTCAGGCATCACATTTTATAAAACATTTGCCTATTTTTCAATTCAAATTCTACATTTATTATTAATAGCTTAATGCTTGAATTCATATTCAGACAGAAATTCTGTTTGTAC
>NW_005054365.1:738167-740552 GCF_000277835.1 Geospiza fortis
CCTATGGATGTTGATAGGAAGCAAGGTTTCTTTCCTATGAAGGCAAGATCTAACAAGCAATTCTTTTCATGTATTTTATAAAAATAAGGAATCATATAACATATGCGTAGGGTTTGCTAATATCTCCAGAGATACTTCAGTGGGCTTTTGCTGTTAAAGTTGATATATTGTGAGTTTGATAAACATTTTAATTGTGTTAGACTTAATCCCTGTGTAATATGAAACTAGTTGATTTTAATCAGAGAGCAGCTGTTGCACCAAAATTAAGTAAATTCAAGTTAGAAATACTTCCCTTCATCATATATTCATGAAAGTCTACAAAGTGCTGAGCTATAGAAAGGTAGCCAAAACTAGTTTAAGTCGCCTTAAAAAGTGATAAAGACTCTTTTTTTCCTTTTTTTTTTTTTTTTTCTTTTTTAATATGTGATGATCCAGTTTTGAGCACTTTGAGACAAGAAATACATTGATAAACTGCAGTGAGTCTGGAAAGGGACAACAAGATATTTGGGTCCGGAGCATTTTCCCTGTGAGAATTCAGGGGAACTGACCATGAGCAGAAATGGCTTAGAGGGCATCCTTTCCATATCTGTAAGGAGTTTCTGAGTAGGTGGAGAGTGTTTAATGAGGTTGGTGGCAGGAGGAGAAAAGAAAATGGTTGTAAATTAGAATGACATAAAGAAATATTTCTAAAGGCAAGAATAGTCAGGCATTAGAACAGGTTGCCTAAGAAAGCATTGAAATCTTTCACCCAGGAAGACACTGAACTGGTGAAAGCTGACAGGAACTTTGTCTGAATTTAGGGCAATCCTGCCTCAAGCAGAAGACTGGAATAGAAACCTGCTAAGGTTCAAACATAAAGAATTCTATTATATTAACCTGGGAAAAATGGACGGTTAGAAGCAGTAAGATATGTTCTACTTCTGTTTGCGACTCTTTCTCAAAATTTGAAGTAACATTTCATTTCTAGAATCTCTGATTGGTGAGGAAAGGGGGCAAAAGAGACTACTTAAATTCATTCTAGGGTATAGCCCTCCCTGATGATGACTTGGTATAATGAAACCCTGGAGGGCTGCCATATTATACAACCACAGCTTTGTCAAGACTCTACAATCCTACACACAGATATGAATGAAGATTACAAGTTTCCTGGTTCTTGATTATGAAACCCATATTTTCTCTGAAAACTGCAATTTTTAGTTAAAAGCTAAGTGGGTATGATGGAGAATTTGTTAAGGAATTGTTATATACATATTATTCTGTATCTCTCTGATTGCCCTTGTTTAATACAGGACAGATTATTTTTATTCTCTGAAATAACATGATAATTCAAAATAGCAAGTTCACCATTTACAAATATCCAGGATAAATCAAACACTTTGTGCTTCATAAAAATTTCTTCTTGCTATGTCCATAATCATCAAATTGAGAGAGAATTGGGATTGTTCAGAAGAGAAGATTGTTGACAAGTCTTCATGGGAAACTGCGGTTGCTCGTGAAGAGCCCGGCAAGCTCCACAGCAGAGCGTGGAGTAAAATGATGAGCAGCCAGCAGCCTGGTCAGGGTCCTCCCAGCGGCAGAGGCTTGGGAAGGCGACCTAGCAAGGCAGAACTCGGACACGGCAGTCGTGAGATGCAGCGGAGGATGAAGAGGCACGAGCCAGGCAATTCTCTGTAGCGGGGTGGGTTTATTGGAAGGAACGGGGAAGCGACAGGCAAGGAGGGTACAGAGAACTGCCCACCTCCCCACCCCTCGATCGGGGCAGTTATAGAGAGCCCGAGGGGAGGGAAAATTCATACAGAACCAATGAACATACAGAACACAATGACAGATGCAACCCGCCAGCAAATGAGAACACATCAAAGGAGTGGCCCCCCACCCTGGCCCAATCACCCTTCATCCCCGAGAGAACCTTCTGGACATGGGGAGTGGGGAAGGGGTGACGGACAGGGGGGTTGCCGGGGAAACATAGGAGGGGACACCGAGATGGACATCGAAATTTAAACAAAAGAAAGGAGGTTGACATGGCAACGTATGAATGACAGTTAACTGCCTAAGTGAAGTGGGGAGGGAACCCTGGAAATCCCCCTGAAAACGCCATCTTGAACATAACATATAAACTTACAAAACTACAAAACAGAACTTCAACACAACACACCACAACAGGAAACCTTAGAGCCTCTTCTAGTACCTAAAGGGACTTCAAGAAAGCTGGAGAGGAACATTGCAAAAGGGCCTGGAGTTACAGGACAAGGGGGAATGGCCTTCCCACTGCCAGAGGGCAGGGTTAGATGGGATATATTGGAGCGAATTCTTGGCTGTGAGGGTGGTGAGGCCCTGCACAGGTTTCCCAGAGAAGCTGGGGCTGGCTGGCCCACCCCCCGGAAC
>NW_005054365.1:740624-747796 GCF_000277835.1 Geospiza fortis
AAAATTTGATGATTTGTAAGGTACCTCCAAACCAAAACAACTGTGACTTCAATACTAAGTATTGATCAACTTGGGTATTCTCATTAAGTTAATAAAATCAGAACTTTGTTATGCTACCAACTGCTTCTGTTACTCTGTATAAAGCTGTATTTTCTTGCTTCTTCATTCTCTTTCCTTCCACAGCATCTAATAAAAAAAGGAAAGAAGGAAAGAAAAAAAGTTAATTAAATTCAGATGGAGTGTGTCAAGCATTGTCAAGATTTCAATGGCTACTTTAATCAGAAGTAAAACCCATATTGATTGAGATTCATAGTAATTAAAAGTCTTTAAAAAAAGTTTTGATAAGAAAAATTGTACTACGTTTCTAAACCTCCATCAATTTGTCAAGTACAAAATGTCAAACCTGATGAATATACCTAATTGACATTAGCACTAACTTAGAGTAGAACACCAGAGAAAATAAGCAGAAATTTAACTACCATTTTCCCTTCTTCCTTTGATGCTTTGATGGATAAAGCAGCTCTAGGTAAGGCCACTTATAACACCTCCTGTCAGGGAATTTTGGAATTCATTATATAGAAAAAACAGTCATTAAGACAAAGGATTCTTGCCAATTTATTTCTCTGTGGCACTAAATGAGGATGTCTATCTGCTCTCCATCATGACTTGTTAAGTCTTATTATTATTAGCACCCAGTTAGCAGGCAAGAAAACTTAAGTACACCAGGGTGACATGACTTGTCCAAGGTATCACATGTCATTGACCATGTAAAGACTTGAGACTTGCTAACTCATAGCTCTGGTCTAGCTGCAAGGCTGCTGGTAATGCTGTTTAATGTTATTTTGTCCAATGTGGATATCATCCTATTTTTTCATGACTTCTCTTTAATGTAAAAATATTTGCATCCAAGTAATGCCCCTTAAAAGTAGGTATATCACCTTCACTGACAGCTAAGTAATAGTAATTTGAATTAATTAAAAAATAATTCTAGTCCTTGGTGCAGTTTATTATTGGTGTGTTATAAAAGTAATTACAGCAATACTTTGAAACAACATGCCATTCCATTAGGATCATTGTTAGTTCTTATTTTTTAGAAGGAAGATTGAGTTTGTGTAGATCATCTTAAAAAGGTGCATTTTAGAAGGAAAGCTGAAGACTATATAAACAACAGAAGAAAATTAATAACCAGGAACTCAGCTGTATAAATTCCTTGAAGTTTTCAGCTGTGTTTTGAGTTCCTCATATACTTGTCTATTGTGCCATCTTGACTTCTGTAAAGACTAGATCGTTTGGACTGTAATCCTAGGCATAGAAAACAGTGTTCCCACTGGAACTAGAGGTTGGTTTCGTTACTGCAAGATAAAGAAAGGAATCCACTTCCATCAAGCAATAATACAGATTTACAGAAATTCAATCAGTTATAGAAAGCTAATACAATGAAATGCAACATTTAACTTAGACTTACCATCAGTGGCTCTGGTTCTAGATATATTAGTTACTGAGCTAATTTACACCATCAGTTTGCTGTTTCAAGGAGCTCCAGAGACACATGTAACAGCTTTTTTCTTTACCTCCTCTGTGCCTCTGGAAATACCTCCCATTTTGTCCCCAGTGAAGAGATACTTGAGCAGAAATTAGCTCAGCTCTCTTTCAGTGCTTCAGTTCCCAACATGCACTTGCAAAATCTTTGTTTAGTTGCACACCCAATATCTGCCTTCTTTTCACAGTTCCTGCACCTTCATCAGCTAATGTCCTGTGATCATTTTAAAAGTCATCTAGTCTAAAACATAATTTTATTTATGTGCTTTATTTCAATTTTACCATTCAGCGTTTGGATAGGTCCACACTGGGTGTGTTGTGCATGCTTATGGGTGCAGCACAGGGAAGGAAGGACTGAAGAAATTTGATAGGAGTCTCCTTGTCTGAAGATTAGATGATACGTGTACTTACTCTTGAACTTCGATCATAAAATCATAACATCATTTAGGCTGGGAAGAACCTCTAAGAAGATCTAAACCATGTCTCTGAATGGTCTCTCATACAGACATGTGTCTTTTAAATCTCTCTAGGGATGATGACGCGTGGGAATCTATAAAGTTAGAGGGTTTATAGGAAGGTGGGAAAAAGACAGGCTTCAGTTGCAGCAGTTATAAATATTGCTGATGCATCAGAAGAAGTATGTAAGCTGTAGAAGAAGACGTGAACAATAGAGTTGTGTATTAAGTGATTTGGAATAGCTTTCTAAGTTGCAAAAAGTTTAGGTAAGCAAGGTTAAACTCTTGAATAGGGTTTTATGTGTTGTCTTCTTATAAATGAGCATTGTATTTGAAAATAAGCAAGCATTGTTTTAACCAAAGCTACGTGTGCTTATGTTGATTGGATAGAGTCACTTTTCTTTTGATTCTGCTTTGTGCAATTGGCTAGGACGAGTATTTGGTATGTTGTAACATTAAGTTTCTTTTGATTGCTGCCTAGATAGCGAGCTGCTCGCAGCTTGCATGTAAAAAATCATGTATGAGGCTGATGCTGAGAAATAAACAGCTCTAGATGCTTTCCTAGCAGCCCCACGTCCTGTTCGCGTCTGTATATAAACAGCTGGCGTCAATGATACTGCAGCCTCCCTGGGAAACCAGCTCCAGGTTGTGACAGCCCTTTTTTTCCCCTCTAATACCAATTCTAAGCCTCCCCTGTGCAACTTGAGATGAATGTCAGCCTGGGTGTGGAGAATGGGTGAAAATCCCTGAGGATTTACATTTGGTGGTTTTCCACTGGTGCTGCAAACAGCATATAGTTATTAACTGCCTGCAGTGGATACGGAAGGAGGGATAGGCACGAAAGTGAATAGAAAAGATGGGGAAATAAAATCAAACAAAAGCAAATGGCTGCTGAATTTTAAAGTTCATTTCAGCATTAACTTGTATGGCTCAACACCAGGAGGAAAAGCAAAATTGTTCAGCAAACTGAAGCAGAAAAGTAGAACAAATCTTGAGTCAGATTGATGATACCTCAGCAACTGTATTTCAAAGGGATTTAGATGGTTGTACCCTACATTACACAGAAAGTGTGATAACCATGCAAGTAAATGTTAATTTCCATGGAAATTACAACAATAAAGCACTTTGAGGTACTATCTTTCATGCAGCAAAGGTCCCAGGGTACTTTACTATTCAAAACAATTTAAAACAGCGACAGACAACGTTTTCTGTGTTTGATTTAAAATCAGCAATGAAAACCAGCTTTTGCATTTCTAAAAATGACAAACATTCTGCATTCAGAGACAAAACTTTTTCTATACTGCCTCTGATTCCACAGTGACCTGAACTCTGTACTTTTAGTCTGCTTCTCTGCTTGCTGGTGCTGCTGGATGGACCTTCCATCTGTTAGTGAACATCAACCCTCCCAAAGGCAACAGATTTACAGCACAGAAAATTTACAAAATGGTGCTTAAAGTTCACTCTTCCTTTGTGTGGAGAAGCAAATGTCTTCCAAAACAACACTTCAACTGCAAACAGCACCAGACACTGCCTTGGGGATATCAGTCCTCATTCTGCAACACTCCAGAACTCAGGTGTCAGAAATGATCCTTACTTGCTCTTTTTTTTTTTCTTTTTTCTTTCCATAATCCTCACATTAAGTACCTCTTTTGTTTAAATGTCTGTACCGCAATAATTTTTCATGAAAAATGCCTCAGTAGATCCAGACTGTAGGAAACATGTTTTAATTCCTCATCTGTTGAGAAAGCCCAAACTCTTTTTTGTCTTCTTTTTGGGTATGTTCACATTGACTTCTTTCTTTCATGCTGAAATTTTCATGATTCCAGACAGGTGACTTTGAAGGGATGAGTAATATCTAGATGGTCTGTTGCTTACTTTTCTTTATTACATTGATGTCACATTTCATTAGCTGAAGATCTTCAGGATTTTTCATTACATTGATATCACGTTTTATTAGCTGCAGATCTTGTCTAAAACCTTTTGCACACTAGGTTTTTTCTAAATGTAAATCCTCCATAAACGCTCTGGAATTAATTCTGATTAAGTTTTATCCAAATTTAAGACAGAAAAAAATAGGTAGCCTCATGGAATATTCCCAAAACAGCTTACTTGGCATTACTTGTAATTTATTTGCATATCAGTGTTTGAAGGGCTTTTTGCTATTTCCTAGCTATTTTTTCTGAGAGGAATCATTTGCCGTGAAAATGCATTCAAAATTAACTGGAATTTGAGAATTTTAATACAGATTATATGGCTAACATAATTGCAAAGTTTGTACTCCTGAGAAAGATGCTTTTCATTCTGTAGATGACTTAACCACCATGGTTCAATTGCTGGCACAAGGACTGGATGTGATCCATGGGTCCTTCTTATTTGAGTGATTATCACATCCTATCGTTCCTTGGCAAAAAAATATTTTATGGAACAACTTGACTGTGACTTAATACACTCAAGTTGTATCACTTGCATGATACAACACACAGGACAAACAAAGGATGAGACTCAACCGGCATGTGTTTAGAAAAAGCAGGTCCTGCCTGATCAGCCTGGTCTCTGATGGGCAGTGACCTGCCTGCTGGGTGAGGGACAGGCTGTGGCTGTGCCTGCACTCCAGCAGAGCCTTTGGCTCCATCTCCCACAGCATCTCCTGGAAAAGCTGCAGCTCAGGGCCTGGGCAGGTTCATCCTCTCTGGGCTGGGAACTGGCTGAGGGCCTGGCCCAGAGGGTGCTGGGGATGGGGCCGCATCCAGCTGGGAGCTGCCCACCGTGCTGTGCCCAGGGATCAGTGCTGGGTCAGCGCTGTTTAAAATCTTTTCTGGGGATCTGGAGGAGGGGATCGAGTCTGCCCATGGTAAATTCATGGAGGACACCAGGCTGGGTGGGAGTGTGGATCTGCTGGGCGCAGGAAGGCTCTGCAGAGGGGTCTGGGCAGGCTGGATCCATGGCCTGAGGCCAATGGGGTGAGGGGCAGCAAGGAGAAGAGCTGGGTCCTGCTTTGGGTTCCCTGCAGCTCCAGGCTGGGCAGAGGGGCTGGAAAGGGCCCTTTGGGAAAGGCCCTGGGGGTGCTGGTGCCAGGGGCTGGACACAGCCCAGGGTGCCCAGGGGGGCAAGAGGCCAATGACTTCCTGACTTTTATCAAAGCGGCATGTCCAGCAGGACCAGGGCAGTGATTGAACCTCTGTAGTCAGCACAGTTGAGGCTGCACCTCAAATCCTGTGCTCAGTTTCGGGCCTCTCACTATTCAAAGGACATTGAGGGGCCGTAGCTGGAGAGGGATCTAGAGACCAAGTAATACAAGGAGTGGCTGAGGGAGATGGGAAGACTCATCCTGGAGAAAAGGAGATTCAGGGGGGAGATTCTATCTCTGCACAACTCCTTGACAGGAGGGGCAGCCAGGTGGAGATTGGGGTCTGCTCACAGGCAACTAGAAATAGGACAAGAGGAAATGGCCTTAAGTTGCATTAGGGGAAGTTCAGGTTGTACAGCATGAGAATTTCTTCACAGAAATGGCTGCTAAGTGTTAGAAAGGCTGCCCAGGCTGCCCAGGCAGAAGTCACTATCCCTAGGGGTGCTCAAGAAACCTCTGAACATATCATTTTGTCCTTTGGTCAGGTTGAGCCCTGAAAACCCAACCTGAGAACACCATTTTAACTTAACAAACATTCAAGTATAAACCAACTAAATCAAAAACCAAAAACCGCGCACACACCACAACATCTCCCCCTTTTTTAAACTAAAACAAATGGAAAAGGAAAAGGGGGAGAACTAACTTGAACGGTAACTGACAAATGCGGCAAAATGTAAATGTCCAAACAGTCTTTGGAACAGTCTCTAAAGCTCTTCGTAGTCTTGTTCTGGCTCATCCTCCAGCGTTGTTTCCGCTCTCGGAGCTTGAATGTCCAGTGCGGCCATCTCCTCGTACTGTGGTGGCGGGGGAAGAGTGGCCAACACGGCATTCACAGAAGGCCCGGAGGTGAGCCGCTGGAGTAGTCTCTTGAGGCATGTCCATAAAATTAAAGAACTGAAGATAATAACAACAAGAACCAAAACAACGTAAGCAATGTCTTTGATAATAGAAACAGTGCAGCCCGACAGCCCTGAGTTGGAGAAAAGATGGTTCAGCCAGTCGGAGGACTCCTGCTGTATGTCTTTAATGTTCTTTTGGAGCTCTCCGACTGCCGCTCGCACGTCCTCGGCCTTCGATTTCAGATCAAAACAACAGAGGCCCTGGAACTCCCTGCACGAATGATGATGCAGAAGTAGCAGGTAGTCCAGGGCCGCCCTATTTTGAAGGGTAGCTTGCCTGGTAATCTGCTCTTCTTGTAAGAGGCTACTAAGAGCAGCTGATGTCAAATTGGCTTGCTTCACCACCCAACATTCAAGCTCGCCTAATTCGCCCAACGCCTTCACGGCGGCAACCCAGGGCAGAAGCACAGACATTGCGATTCTTTTAGATCTAGGCCAATGAACAATTTCGGAATCGCAATGGGGGTCGAATTGCTTGGTCTCTCTTTTGGGCCTGATCACACCCTCTGTGTAATTTTTCATGCGCCAATTGTTAATCTCGGTCATGTTAGGGGAGAACAAGTTCAGCTGTCCGAGGGTGCACGGGCCGCTTACAAGCCGAGCGGGGATGCCCGCCCAGGCTCGGTCGCCACAAATGAAGAAAATTCCTTTGGGGAGGTAACGGGGAAGGCCGTTCATCATGGAGGCTGCCTCTACAGTAACTGTAGTGCAGCACCACATGGCGGCCTGGAACTGAACTTTGGGCTGTCTGAAAATAATTAACTGAGGAACAGGGGAAAGCTCATAAGGGGGGGAAAACTGAAAACAGATTTGGGCTGGAGACGAACCGAGCAGATTGAATTCCAGAGGTGGGTTCCCCTCTTTGTCCATGGGGAGGAGGCCGGCCCCTCTCTCCCAGGTGACACGGGTGCTTGGACCGGGCCCCCCATGGACCACTTTCTGGTGGACCCATCTCTGGAACTCTCGATTTAAAGGGGGGGGGAATTGGTCAACGGGGAGAGGGATCCCCACCAGGCAAGTCCCCAACGGGTTTTCTGCTGTGCCGGTGTCAAGGCATATATCTTCACGGCCGAGAGATCGTGCGAGCATCTTCCATATATTTTCACTGGGCTGTTGAATTGGCCACGGAGCCACGATGATGAGAAAGGCTCC
>NW_005054365.1:748590-749732 GCF_000277835.1 Geospiza fortis
CATCCTTGAGGCGGCCGAATTGAGGAATTTTTGTAACATCTGTCTGCCACACCTCACAGCTGTTCAGTCCCCGGGGGTTCGCACCAGCAGGCAGCGATGGTGGCTGGCTCTGCTGGCACTGGGGGCATGTGGCCACAATGGCCTTGGCCTGATCACGCGTAAGATGGAATTGGCGGACCAGACCAGGCGCATTCTGATGGAAGAGCTGGTGGCTGATCTTAGTTTGCCAGAACATGTCGGGGAGCAGGGCCATCTTGACAGCTGCTGCAATGGCCCACTCGGGTTCAATCTCGTCAATGGCCGCAAGGGCGTCCGCCCTGCGGTTGTCCTCGGCGATGAACCTGGGCAGATCTGTGTGCGACCTGGTGTGCATCACATAGTACATCTGCTCTCTACAGGAGATGAGATCTATAAGTTTTGAGAGCAGATTGTACAGGGCCAAATTCGGAACATCCTGCAGAACAGCTTACTCTGCCCGAGCAACTACACCGGCTACATAGGCTGAATCGGTGACTAAATTAAAGGGCTGGTCCTTGAATTTCTCGAAGGCTCTGACGACTGCGTCCAACTAAGCGACTTGAGGGGAACCCTCAACGTAATTAACATCTCTCTCCCAACGCTGAGTCTGGGGATCTTTCCAAGTCATTACTGACTTGTGGGATCCCCCGGACGTGTCTGTAAACACAGTCAGAGCATCGAGTGGAACACGGCTCAGAATCATTTTAGTGGTAAATTTGAAGTGCAGATCGCTGCTGAACAGCGGATGGGCTGGCCGCCCAACATCGATCTGCCCGGTGTAGTTGGCGAGCGCAAATTGAAGGACTTCGCTTTCTGCCAGGAGTTCGTTTAGCATTTTAGTTTTAAATTTGCCAGATTTAAGATCTAATGGAACGTGAATGCAACCAAAGTCCACACCTGCCAGCTCCCTGATCCGAAGGCGAGCCTTGCGGATCAGTTCTGCCACCAGCTCGTGTGGCCGTGTGATCTTCTTGGACCGATGGTGGCTGAGGAACACCCACTCTATAACCAAGAGGGGGTCGCTCGAGCCTTGGTCCTTGCCCTTTCCCTTCTTAGATATTTTCAGGGACCTGTCCCATTGAAAAATGAGACCGTGGAGGTGTGGCAATCGGCCTAATATGATA
>NW_005054365.1:756510-757545 GCF_000277835.1 Geospiza fortis
AATTGTGTGCCCCCTACACCCTGAATGCAGCCGCTCACGTTTTGCAGCTCCCAGTGTGACGGCCATTCCCGAGAGGGAATGATTGTCACGTCTGCACCTGTGTCTAACATCCCCCGGATGGAAATGGTGTCCCCCCCTTTTCACAGCTGGCACTCGAGGCGGGACTTAGAGGACCCCAGCCTCTGCGCCCAGGCAACCTGTGGGATGTTACCCAGCTCCCTCTCCCGCTGCAGATGCCGTCGGGGGAGCGAGGAGCGCTGTCCGGGGCAGTCAGGGTCCCAGTCCCCGGTCACGATATCGTCAATCGCCGGGACTGGGATGGCCTGCGCGATGATCTTGCCCCGGGGGAGGAACATTGGGGGACGAAGATACGATATAGCGAGTACAAACCGGTGCTGATCCGATGACACCAAACCTGGATATACTAGGATATCAGACGGAATGTGTTTGGTGTCTCCCACGACGACAAACTGGTGGTCAAGGCGATTCCAGTTACCTGGGGCGTCGGGGTGCACCGTTAGGAACTGCATGCTGGAGTTCTTAAGGCGGAGGTCCTCCATCGTCGCCAACCTAAAAGGAGAAGAGATGGAACGAGTGGTTAGCGACGGTTTCGGTGAGGGAGTCGGATCCATGCACAGAAGGCAGGCCGCCTCCCTGGAAGTCAAATCCGGTAGAGTGTCCTGTTCGGTGAAGTCGCTGTTGAAAAAAGGTAGAACGCCCCACCCTGGTGTTATTGGTGGGGCTGGCGGCGGGCTCTCTTTGGGCTCCCCCCTCCCCCTGCGGCTGGATGTTAATTGCCCGCTTTGATTTCTGTCAGTGCGCAGGGGGCCACTGCGTTCGGTATGTTCATTGGCTCTGTATGACTTTTCCCTCCCCTCGGGCTCTCTATAACTGCCCCAACCGAGGGGCGGGGATTTGGGCAGTTCTCTACCCTCCTTCCCTGTCGCTTCCCCGTTCCTTCCAATAAACCAACCCCGCTACAGAGAATTGCCTGGCTCGTGCCTCTTCATCCTCCACTGCATCTCACGACTGGCG
>NW_005054365.1:760468-785798 GCF_000277835.1 Geospiza fortis
AGCTGCGGGGGGACATCTCCTTGGCACTCACTGCTGCTGAAGACGCTGCTGGCCAGCCTGAGCTGGGCCCTGTCCAGCTCCCCCCGGCGCTGGGATGTCTGGAACATCTCCTCAGAGAGGGCCACCAGCTCCTGGAAGCGGCTGACACAGGGCAGGATCCCCCCTCTGGTCCTGCTGGCAGGCTTGGCCTCCTCCATCTCCTTGCACAAAGTCCCCTGAGAATGACACAGAGGTGGCACCCTCAGATCTGACCTCACCTGGAGGAGCACAGGCCAGGAAACAAGGCCAGGAACTGGGATTGGGAAGGCTTTGCCATTTACAATGCCTTCTGCAATCCCAAGGGATGGGACACTACCTGTTTGAGGCTGACACCGAGCTGTGCCATTGCCCAGGGGGCTTTGGGGTGCCCATCCCTGGAGGTGTCCAAGGAACCCCTGGATGTGGCACCCAGAGCTCTGGGCTGGTGCCAAGGTGGGGATCCATCACAGCCTGGACCTGATGGTCTTGGAGGACTTTTCCAACCTCAATGATCCAGGGATTCTGTGATCCTTCCCTACTCCTCCAGTGACTCAAGATTTTTGAATCCTCCTCACCTGCCTCTTTTCTAGGCTGCAGCATCCCAACCCAAGATCTTAATGGAAAAGCCATTCCAGACCTTATAAAGTTCTTGCTGTCCTTCCAGGAACCTTTCCTTCTGAATTCCTCCTGCTTTGCACTGCTGGAGCCATGCAGGGACACATCCACATAGCTCACCTGCAGAGTTTTGGGGTACTTGGTGTTGTTTGAAGGAGCTGCATGTTTTGGAGGAGCTGGCCCTAACTTGTGAAGGTTTTTATTACATGAACCTTTTCAGCAAAATGCCATTTTTTATGAATCCTGAAAGAGCACTCTCTGCAGCTTCCAATTACAATCCTGGCTGCATCTTACTTGAATGGTGTTTACTATTTAGGGTGCATTTGAAAATGCATTTTGGGAGGCATCTTTCAATTCATTTGTAGTGGCTAACATTATCCCTAATGCTGGAGGAAATTAAAAATGCTTCCTGCTTAGAAGCAATGAGTTGAAATGAAAATGTGCTGTGTGCTGGTCCATGGCAACATCACTGAAATGTCTGGTTGTGGTGTCAGATGCTGCTCTGTGAGTTCAGCTGTGCCCAGAATGACCTGGAGTATCTTTGGTGGCCTTTGAGATGGAAGAGCTGAGTGACCAAGCTGGGTCTGCTCTGGGGAAGCTGTTGAAGCTGCTCAGTACATCCAATGTTTACACAGATAATTTAGTTCAGATGGGCTGGTGGGGTCATGTGGGCACAGCTGTGTGCCCAGACCTGGGCCCCTGAGTGCAAGAGAGACACTGAGGGGCTGGAGCGTGTCCAGGGCAGGGAACGGAGCTGGGGAAGGGAATGGAGCCCCAGGAGAGGCTGAGGGAGCTGGGAAGGGGCTGAGCCTGGAGCAAAGGAGGCTCAGGGGGGACCTTGTGGCTCTGCACAGCTCCTGACAGGAGGGGACAGCCGGGGGGGTTGGGCTGTGGTCCCAGGGAACAGGGACAGCAGGAGAGGGAACGGCCTCAGGCTGGGCTAGGGGAGGTTCAGGCTGAAGATCACAAAGATTTTCTTCTCTGAAGCTGTTGCCAGTTATCAGAAGGGACTGCCCAGGGAGGTGGTAGAGTACTCAACAAATGACTGGATGTGGCCCTCAGTGCTTTTGTGTGGTGGTGATCATTTAAAGGATGGATTCAATGATCTTAGAGGTCTTTTCTAACCTGAATGATTCAGTGATTCCCACACCTTCCATATTCCCTGTGAAATTCTGCTGTTTTCATATGAAAGAGATGTAGGGAGTCACAGCTCTTCATCCAGTGCTTTTGCAGCTCAGCACCCATCAGCTAACTGGAACTGCCAGCCTTGTTCTCAGATCTTGGGATGCCATAAGGAACCCAAAGCAGGAATTTGTTCTCTGTATTAACTTAAACTCCCTCACACTTGCAGGTGAGTATTTATTGGGAACTTTCACCTGAAAATTTTGTTTATTTTAAAGGAGAGAGGGTAAGGACATAATTTTACCAGAACTGAAATTTCTGCAAAATCTGTATTTTTTTCCCTAAATAAGTGTAATTTTTGTTGAAATGCTTTGGTTTGCAATAATGAGAAAAAAGTAAATAGCATGTCAGTTTAGTTCAGACTGTACTGTTGAAGATGTGGGTTGTACAAATATATAAATTTTTTGACATTGAAGAAATTTGCTTCCTTTGACCCCAGGTGATGGTATTAGTCCCCATGATGCAGGTTGCTTCCCTCTCACTTGTGCCAGTGCCATCTGGACTTGCTGCTAAAGAAAATTTTTCACTAATTACATCCTGGGCTGCCAGTGTCATCTGCAAGACCCATTTCCAATTTTTAGCCTTTGAGAGGTACAGGAGCAGAAGGTGAGGGCTTACAGAAAGAACATGAAATGACCCCACTGATTTTGGCCAACGATCCATATATTCATATAATTTCAGAATCATTAAGGTTGGAAAAGTCCTGTAACATCATTGAGTCCAACTATTAACCCAGCCCTGCCAAGTTCACCATTGTACCATGCCCCTAGCACCACATCTACACAGTTTTGAACACTTTGAGGGATGTTGAGTCCCTCACTGCCCCGGGCAACATCTTCCAACTTGTGACAACCCTTTCAATGAATAAATATTCTCTGTATATTAAATATAAACCTGGCACAACCTGAGACCACGTCCTCTTGTCCTGTTAAGCTTCCACCTCTGCTTCTGGAGGAGGTCAAAAGCAATGCATGAGGTGAAAATCATGCCCAGTAAAAATATAAAGTGATAATTTTGCTGAATACTCTTCCATGTATTGCTTGGGAACTTCCAGAAATGTTGATAGTGTCATAGGTGGTGTTAGCAGCCTTCATGGATTGTCTTGTCAATCCTGCCCTTGAACCAAGGCAGATGCCAGAACCTGGAGCATATCTCCGGGCTGTTCAGCACACCTCAGCATGGATTGTTTGAATAACCACACCCATTTTCTTCATCTTGGACTGCCTGCATGTGAAGTTCATCTGATGCTTTCAGTGATTTTACTGGAAAAGCAATCCAAAGTGAATGTTATTGCCCCTTCCACAGGCTACTAATTTTTTTCCCTCTTGCAGGTTTTGTTCCTCACTAATTTGTGACCTGGATTATTTCAGCTACCTGTCTACTGAGAATCCCACCTACTCAGGATGTATCATACACAGTGATATAATTAACAATTTTCCAAATAGTGTTTTTTTGCTCTTTTTTTCCTTCCTTTATTCTTCTTAACATGTTTTGTTTGGATGCTGCTGACCATTACATTGATAGTTTCATGGACTGTCTATTATAGACTCCAATTTCATCTCTGAGCTGTAGTAATTAGCACAGAGTACATTTCTTCTAACATAAAGATTAGGCTATTGTGGTTTAGCTTCCCCACATAAATCGCTTTATGTTTGTTTGAAACAAACATTTTCTTCTCCCGTTCTACCACTGATTCTTATCACCTCCTGTAATTCTTCAGGCAGCCTTCATCTTTCCTGCAGGTAAATACTACAGTACCATTACCAAAATGTGATCTTCTGCTCTTTCAAGTCTCTTTCAATTAGTGTTAGGACTCTATAAACTAATTTACTAACCTGGTTTCCTTTAACATTTTCATTGGGAGAAGTTTTGACAGAAACTTTTTGGAAAGCAAACTGGGCTCTGTTAAGCAGCCTGATTCCCCTTCTCTGTGAGGTATTAAATTACCGTTTCATGATGTAAGACGCTGCCCAAGCTCTGCAAAATCTACCTGTCAAATGGAGCCATAAAAATAATGAAATACTTTATCATTTTGCACTTCTTCCACTATTTAGGCATTTTCTTTGAAATTTTTTGGGCATCAGGTTTTTTATCTCTCTGGAATGGGGAAAATTTGCTGCTCCTCAAATAAAAGATGAGACACTTCAGGGAAGCAGTTACAGAAGAAACAAAGTACTTTAATAAACTGATAACTTAGAAAAATTTTTATAAAACTTACAATCTAGTGATTTTTTTTTTAAATAGCAATTTGAATATTTCATGGGATATGTAAGGAGTACAAGTTTATAAATTTAACAAAAAATAAAAGTATTAATACTGAAACAGAGATTTAAAGAAGTTTAAAAAATCTAGTAGAATGCTATCATGTTTTATCCCATGACAATTTTTTGCCCTAATTTTTTGATTTGTAGATGTGAGGAATAAAATGTGCTAAGAAGGGAGAACATTGGAGGGATGTGAATAAAATGACAGAGAAACACTGCTTCAAGGCGACTATCTTCTATCATCTGATCACTAATATAACTCTGCTTAATAAAAAACATGTGAAAATATTTAATTTTCTAGCTTTTCTAATTTACATTCCCTGAATCTAAGCCACTTTGTTTTGATTTGTGAGCATCAGTAGATGTGGAAATGAAAAGCATTCCTAGTATAACTTCTATTCTGAAGCTGTTGGACTTCCAGGCAATCTTGCACTTTTCTGGAATTTCCTGCTGTGCTCTGGAGATTGGTTGAGAGAGCTGGGGATGCTCAGCCTGGAATAAAGAAGGCTTTGGGGCCTAAAAGGGCTCCAGGAGAGCAGGAGAGGGCCTGTAAGGACAGGACAAGGGGAATGGCTTCCCACAGCCAGAGGGCAGGGCTGTTTTGATGTTAGGGAGAAATTATTTCCTGAGAGCAGCCGTGGCTCTGCCATCCCTGGAAGTGTCCAGGGCCAGGCTGGACAGGGCTTGGAGCAACCTGGGGTAGTGGAATGTGTCTCTGCCCATGGCGGTTGGAGTTGGACTGGATGGTCTTTATGATCCCTTCCAACCCAAACCATTTTGTGGTTCTGTGGTTTCCTTTTTCTGTGTACAAGGCAGTAGGACCAAAATCCTGCACATGACTTAGGCTTGTAGGTGCTGCCATAAGGACATCAGAATTTCTGGAGGCAGAAATCCCTGTTTTATTTCCCCCTTCCCTTGAGCCAGCATTTCAGGTGTCTGTGTGCAGACTACAGGGATGCTGGCATGGAACATACTGGATAAGGTTTCCACTGGGTGGACAAAAAGATGATTTAATTTGAATCTGCCTTGAGTGTAATGACAGGCATCTCAACGAGACCAATCTCATCCATTATGAAGAATCTACAAAGAAGTTGTCTCAATCAGAGTTAGTCTCCCAAGACCCTATTTTTAGTCTGTGTAGAGAAATAGGAAATTCTGAGAGTGACTCATTTAGCCTATTTTTATCTTTTACTTTAGAATGGAATGAATCACATCTAGTCTCCACTGACCACACTGAGAAGGGGGAGTGTAGAGTGATTAAGTCAGATGGGGATCTCTCTGTTTAGTCTGGTGACTAACTAGAAGAGTATGAATTATGCTTTTGCATGGAATTCAAGCACAAGAAGTTAGATTGCAATATAGGCAGACAGAAGGAGACTTGCAGAGGGTCCCCAGCTCCTCTTCCAGATGAGTGAGCACCATTTCCAACTGCCTGTTTGCTTCTGGACACGTTTTGCTTCTGGGCGCATTTCCCAAGGCTCCTTTGAGAACAATGCGGTCGCTCGTTGATGGAGGCCGGCTGCTCCACAGAGCAGAGACTCTGGGACAGAGTGACTGAGCGGCCACAGTCTGTCTTGATCAGGGGAAGGTAGGCTGCGGTGAGGCAGAACCTATCCCCCGACCACCTGGGTCCCCTGGGTGGTTTAGCACCAGGATGCAACCCAGCGAGGTGAGACAAAATCCTTGGCAGCGGCAACTGCTAGAACGGTGGAGCGATGAAGAGAAGAGGCGAGCCAGTCGATCTCCCGTGGAGGAACGAGGTTTATTGGAGGGAGAGGGAAGCACACGAGGTAGGGGTCACACGAGACTGACCACGATCCTCCCCCTGGTCAGGCCTTATATGACCGACCCCAGGGGGAGGGAGACCAGAACATAACCAATCAGAATACATTACATAAGCATGAAGAACAAATCAAGAAGAGACAAAGGTGTGGCTTTCCCCCCTAGCCCAATCACCACCCAAACCCCGGGGAACTTTCTGGACTTGGGGAGTGGGTTGGGGGTGATGGACAAGGGGGTCGCCCGGACAACAGAGGAGGGGAAACATTGAGTGGCAACAGAATTTACATAAAATAAGGAGGACCCGGCACGATTGACAGATGGGAATAAAATATAAAACTTGTAAAACTTAACATCCAAACAGTAAAACAGTACAAAACCATGTAAAACCAACGCACCCCAACAAACAAAGTGTTCACATCCTGCTAAGGAGAGATTTTAAAAGCAGATAAAAGGGAAAAGACCACTCCTGTCACACAGGTGCTCTCTAACACCTTTTGCCTGTCTGTTTTGGTCAGTGTGTAGTAATTAGTATATCCTAACGGTCTTTTTAATGGGTAAGATTTAAAGATATGAACTGGCAGACTTTGTGTATTATAAATTCTGCATGTTTCCTTCAACATTCTAAAAATATATAATTCAGGAAGATTTTCATGGCATTTTTTTGTTGTTGTTGTTTATGAAAAAAAGCAAATCAATGCAATGAAAGATTTACAGAAAAGGAAAACCATACCAAACACGGCAAAAAAAGAGCAGTTATTTTGCAGTTATTTTTAAGTCTGGAGATTGATATTGAAATTGTTTTTTCCCTTACCAACTTGCCAGTGAAACTTTTCTTGTCACACAGCTGAAGGATGTCTGTTTTTTTCTACGAAGCCCAGCAGTGATTCTTATCCCTTTAGATAGATGTGTTCTTGCTGTGCTAAATGGTCCTTCAATACTTCTGGTGCCCCTGGTTTAGCTCAAATCCCAGGGGAGCAGACCACAGGGCAGAAAATAGACCACTGAGTAATTTTCTACTCTGTATATAAAGGAGCTGTGGAGAATGAGGCTTGCTGCTGAAGATATTGCAACCTTTTAAGCTGGCTTCATATCCTGATCCTTCTGCATGCTTTTTGCTTCTTTCCCTTCAGCATGGAGAGTCTGTCCTAGATCCTCAAGCTAGACACAAAATTATATTTGCTTATTTTTCTGAGAGACCTTGAGCCTATTTTGTTTACATAGAATACTTAGTTCTCATGCTGCCATTTCAAGCTATTAAGGGTGAAAGGTCTATCACTTTACAGAGGTGGAAAATTAATCCGTTCCTAGCTGGAAAGAGCAGACTGATAAACAGGGTTGGGTTAGGATCAGAATAGGAGGTAAAAAATAATGACCATGTCTGTTTTTCAAATCAAGATCAGAGTCAAAATTCCAGAAACTTTATCATGACATGATATGAAAGTCCAAGGGATAGGAGAAAGAAAAAGACAATCAAATGTCATCAATTTAACAGGTAAAATATCTGTAAGACATCTGGGAACAGTATCACTTGAACCAACTCAGATGTTTAAAAAAATCGGATTTCAGAAAAAGAACAATAAAATACGTTATTGGATTATCGTGGTTTTTTGGAAGATATTGGCTGTTTTTCAAAAGAAGCACTGTGTTGACACCTCAGTTTTGTGCTTCTCACAAATTGTTGCTGAAATGGTCTGTTTATAATGATACATCATTCCAGCTCTGCATTTGCCTACCAGCTTCATTTCAGACTGCCTGAATTACCATTTCAAGCACTGTCTATAAAATTCCTGAGGAATTTACAGTTAAAAGTGAGCAAAAGATCATCTGCCAAGTATAATAGAACTGAAGTGATGTGTAACAAATTCACTTGCATGGGAATTGCATTTCTGAAAGGACTTCAGTTCTGGCTTTGAGTACACAGAATAATTCCACAAAGGAAAAGAACAATTTAAAAGTAATCAAAATATTGTTCTTGGTTTTGACTACAACAATGTAAACTCTCATCATGAGATTAAGATGAAAAACTGAAAATGCCTGCCGACTCTGTCCCCTCCTGACAAAAAATGATCTGGCCTCAGGTAGTCCATGGCATTTCTCAGCTGCTCTACAGGAACATGATATTCCTGGGCATTATGCATTCACTAGTTAGGAAAAGCCAATTAGTACTGAACACTGGAGCAAAATGAGTCTCTCCATTGCATGTGATGCTTTTTCCTCAGGGAAGAGAATGAAAGAGAAACAATGTGTGACAGTACAGTCATGTTGCTTAATGCACTCCTGGAAGAAACCCAGCTATTGTTGTGAACAGGCTTGTTTAAAGCCTATGAGGAACAGATTTGGGCGCTTCATTAAAAAAAGAAAATATAAGAGAGAGAGAAAGAGAGAGAGAGAGAGAGAAAGGGATGTATGAAATCAGGTTTTATGTTTGGTTTTCATTTTTGTTGTTCTTGATTGATTGTGGGTGTTAGGTTTGTTGTGTGGTTTTTTTTTGGTGTGAAATCAGAATAATTTCATTAAATACTTTGCAGGAAGGAAGTTCCTAAATACTGATTCACATGAACAAGCAGATATAATGAGTACCTTTTTTTTCCTGTATATGAAATAAATGGTCTCAATCCAGTACAAAATTAGCACCAGTTTTCTTCTTGACAGAAGTTGGTTGCAATTAGGATTTTCTGGGATAATTAGCAGCCTTCAGTGGTTGTAGCTGCAGGGTTGTGAGGGAAGAAAACAGATTCTAAGCAAAAAATAGAGTGCCATAAGCTAAATCTCCAAAATGGAGCCTATATTCTGGTGAAAATGTTGCATCCCTGGTAATGCCCAAGGCCTGATTGGACAGGGCTGGGAGAAACCTGGGATAGTGGAAGGTGTCCTTACCATGGCAGGGAGGATTGGAATGAGGTGGTGCTTAGAGCTTCTTCCAATCCAAACCATCCTGTGATTCTAAGATTCTATGACTCTATGATTTTTTGATGATTCTGTATTAGAAAAAGAAGTGTTAATCATGCATTTTATTTACTGATCCTCACACAGAACCTCTCTTTAGCACAGACCATTCCCATATTTAAGTACATTGTTTTATCCTGTTCTACTCATGTAATGCTGGAAGACTGTTTTTATAGCATGTTATCTGTGACCATATAGTACCGAAATTTGAGCTGGGGAATATTTTAAACTTATTTTTACCTCATTTTTTCCATCTGCAATATTTTACCTTTATCTTGAATCATAGGATTCCTCTCACACTTATATCGTTCAGTGGTGGACTTGACATTTTTAGGTTAATGGTTTAACTCAATCGTGTTAAAGAGCTTTTCCTACCTAAAGGATTCTATGGCTCCTATGATTCTATGCCTTGCACACAAAGTAAAAACATATGTAAAACACCTACGTTGTGTTTTCAAGCGCCTGATTTGCAAATCAGGAGGTGAAAGTGTCTGCACCTTGATGCAAGCCATTTTAATTTTGCACTTTCTTAACAGTGATTGCATCAGCCATTATTCCATGGCAAAACACCCATTCCCTTCACTTGGTGGTATCAGTAGCATTCCTCTAATCCTCAAGGGGCTGGCACAGATAAAATCCTACTGTACTACTCTCAACCATGTCCTATGGGACTGATCTTACAAGGTCTCTGCAATACAGATGCCCCTTACAAGGGAGCAGCTTCAAAGGTGAGACATTCCACATCATTACTGAAAAGTTACTGGCTCTCAGCGACTGATCTTGAGGAAAAGAGCCATTTTATGATTCTATGAAAAGAGCAGAAGACCTTTCTGGGGAGGTGAATGAGAGTGTAATTGGGAATCTGGACTCATCGAGTTGTTTGGGTCCAAATGGACGTCAAAGATCATCTCGTTTCAGCCCCATGCCATAGACAGAGGCACTTTCCACTAGACCAGATTGCTCCAAGGCCTATCCAATATCCTCCTAAACACTTCCAGGGGTGGGACATCTACAATTTCTCCCGGCAAGCTGTCTCAGCGGCTCACAACCCACAGAATGAAGAACTTCTTTCAAATATCCAATCTAATACTACCCTTTTACAGTCTGAAGACATTCTCCCTTACTCTATCACTCCATTTTCTTGTCAAAAGTGCCTTTCCGGCTCTTTTAGAGGCTTTTTAGGTATTGGAAGGGTCTCTAAGCTCTCTGCATCCTCCTCTTCTCCAGGGTGAAGAGCCACAATTCCCTCAGCCTGCCTCCAGCCCTCTGGGCATCCTTGTGGCCTCCTCTGGACTCACACCAACAGATCAATGTCCTTCTTGTGATGGGAACCTCAGAGCTTGGTGCTGTTGTCCAGCTGGGGTCTTATAGCGGGAGGGAATCACTTTCCTTGACCTGCTGGTCAGGTTTCTTAATATTTATGTATATATTTTATGTATGATCTCATATCGCTGTATATAACATTCTTCTGAGCAGTCTGCTAATGCATCTGTGTTGTTTCTGAGCCTGCTCAGCTGGGGCAAATACTGATCTCTGCAGATCAGATACAGGGGGGATGACAAGCCCGGAGGCTGCTGCCACCATGCCCTGCCCACTGCTCCTGAATCCTTTAGTTACATGAAGGAATGGAAGAGGATTGGTTCGGCGTTCACTGAGATTATTTGGCTTGTGAGGTTTATTGAGTGCAAAGGTGGGTCTGTGTTGATGCACAGCCCCTCAGGGAAGGAGGGTGAGCCGGCACAGAGAGCGGGGGCTCAGCACGGAGGATGCAGCAGATGCTCGGTGCCATCTAGTGGGGTGAAACCAGGGAACACCGGGAAGGCTGAACAGAGAAAGTGCCTGATCTCGCAGGTTATTTCACGGACTTTTGCTCATGACAATTTATATTTCTCTGCAGGGCAGAAAGCCACGCTCCTGGATGCATAAATACATACTCATAACACGCACGTCAGCACAGCAGAGTTTAGCACTGTGGCAGAGCTGGTTTTCTCACTGAGAGCATCCACTGCCTCTTATCTTGCAGCTCCAGCTCTAAAGTGCGGGGTTCTGCAGTGGTAAGCAGGAAGGATTTCTACCTGCTATGCCTTTTTTGCTTCCTGGGAACTAAGATTAAAAGGGAAAGAATAAAAGAGAATTAAATTATTTGTGTGGCTGTGAGGAAAGGCTGAGAGAATTTGGGTTGTTGAGAGGGGAGAAGGCTCCAGAGTGACCTAATTGTGGCCTTCCAGTACCTGAAAGGGCTACAAGAAAGTCAGAAAGAGACTTTTGAAAGGGCTTGAAGTGGTAAGTGAAGGGGGAAATGGCTTTAAGCTCACAGAGAGGGGTTTAGATTAGATATTAGGAAGAAATTCTGTACTGTGAGGGTGGTGAGGCACTGGCACAGGATTCCCAGAGAAGCTGTGGCTGGCTCATCCCTGGAAGTGTCCAAGGCCAGATTGGATGGGGATTGGAGCAACCTGGGACAGTGGAAGGTGTCCCTCCCTGTGATAGGGAGATGGAACAAGATGAGTTTAAGGCCCCTTCCAACCAAACCATCCTGTGATTCTATAAATCATAGCCTGAAATTTCTGGGAAACCATAGCATTACACGGTGTCTAGCCAATAATTATTATATAAATGCCTCTTCCTCTGAGTCTCTCTCTAATGGGGCACTGCAGTGCAGTCCTGTATAAAACAGAGGAAAATCAGATTCTCTTGTCTATGTCCCATTTGAAATGATCAGAGATTAAAGCTGGAGGAAAACAGGAACACTGGTATGGTTGCTAAAGGTCTATAGAAGAGTCAACAAAACCTACTCAGTATTATCCTGGCTAACACAACACACTGAACTCAGGTATGTCCCTTTCTGAATAGTTCCTGGAATTACTACAGGAATTCACAGGTCTATTAACCAAAAGTAAAGAGGCAGAGTGAACACACCTTCTTTCCAAAACTGAAGGGATTATTTACCATGTTTATCTTAACCTCGCCTGTAGGAAACAGAAAAAGTCACATTTCCAAAAATGTCACCTGGGGGAAAAAGTATTGCAAAATACATCCCAAAACATTTCTCTTGCACCGTACTTTATGAATTTCGTGTCATGTTTTCCAGCTGGCTCACTATGATATTTTCCAGTAAGTTTTATTATGATTTATTTTCACCAAACTTAGATCAGCCATGCTGATAGAGGATTACAACTTCACTTTGCAATTCCATTAAAGATAAAAAAACACTAGGAAAAAGCTTTAACAGATCCACTTTACTAAATATTTCTTTTTAATCTTAAATCAATAATAAGATCATTATAATTTTTTGAGTTTCCGAAAATATTATCTGCATTCATAACCCCAATTAATTTCTGTTCCTCTGACCTGTTACCAGCAACTTTTCTGACCTAAAAGGAGTAATTCTACTTTCTGCTGTCAGAACTCTTACTCACTGCCTGCCTGCCTCTGTTGGGATTCCATTTCTCAGCCCATTCAAGTCAGTCTCTCAGAAAGCTCTTTTTCAGCATGTCTCAGATAGGGTCAGGTTGTAAGATTGACCAAGATGCTCAAAAAGCCGCCAGAAGTGATTGGGTTTTTTGTTTTGTTTTGTTTTTTTTTTTTTTTTTTTTTCTTTTACTGTTTGGTTTTCTTTTGTTTTTTTTTTTTTTTTTTTTTTTGGTTTTTTTTTTGTTTGCTTTTCTTTTTGTGTTTTTTTTTCTTCCATTATCATTTAAAAAATCTGAACCACCCTAAGAGCCATAAAAATTCTGAGGCTTGATAAACATCTGCAAGTTACCCATGAGATGTCTTTTTTGTTCCCTAGAAATCTGAAGGGTTTTCTCATTCTTCAGAAGGCCTTGCTCTCAAAAAAATCCACCTGTAGCTGAGGAACTGGAATTCAGCCAAAGGCAATTAAAGAAATTCAGTCAGCTGCCAAAGCAAATGAAGCAAATGGAACCATGTTGGGGCTCAGAGTCCAGCAAGATATTCAGAGGTAGTAATCTCTCCTATTAAAAAAAAAAAAAAAAAAAAAAAAATAGAAGGCTTTCCAGTTTTCTGTGGTCAAATAGCTGAAATGCCAGAAAATGAGCGTTATTTCTCAAAGTGAGGCACAGGGCCATGCCTGACAGTTCCTGATGACTGACACAGCCCTTTCTTTGTTCAGCAGCCTGTGCCCTGAGAATTTCATTGTTGTGCATCCCACTGTTGTGTTCAGGGAGGTAATTAAAGAACCAGGGTCTGGTTTAGCCAGAGAGATGAGGAGTGAGTGCACGAATCTTCTTCAGAATTGCAGAGGGACCCACAGGGTAGGGAGAGATTCATGTGCCAGAATTTCTGCCTGCCATCTTCATGTGTTTTCTTTGGGGACAGTTTGGTCAATACGTGAATGAATACCTCTGTGACTCCTTTTGCAGGTAAATCAGTGAAATCCTGGGTTACACTTCCTCTTGCACAATCTCTAACCATAACATATTTGTGCTGCTTGAAAAATTATGTTGGGGAGTTTCACCAACTTGTGGTTTAGTGGGTAAGATGTAGTCTGAGGAAGTAAAACCTCATCTGAGTGCATATTACAATCCTTGTTTTCAAACAAATTCACGTAAAAAAAATCAAAACCTAAACAAAAAAAAAAAAAAAAAAAAACACACAAAAACAACAACAAAAAAATCCTCCCCCAAAAATCTCCCAACAAAAACAAAACCACCCAAACTTCAGAAAAAAGCCCACAAAAAAACCAAGCAACAGCAACAGCAACAACAAAAGACAACAATCCCAAAACAACAAAAAAACCTTAAATCAAACAAACAAACAAGCCCAGAATACCCCAAAATCAAACCCCACTGCCTGTTGCTAAATTCACTATATTAGGAACACTCTGACCATGATTATGGAGCAGGGTACATGATGCCAACTCTCTGAATATTTACTGCTTATTTACAAGTGTTATAGAGAGCAACATTAGTAAATAGGTGTTTTCTACAGGCAGATTTTCTTGGAAACGTTGGGATGTAGATCACTGGGATGTTTCCCAGATTTTCTGGGAAACGTATACTGCAGACAGAGCTTAAGGATCTTTAGAAAGTTATTTTAATAATGTAATTTTTAAAACTTGTTACACTGAATTTTATAAAGAGTCTTTGCTGAGTCTTGCTTTTCAGCATGTTTTGGCGTTCTTTTTTATTTTTGGTCTGGTTTTCAAACTAGCTTTGAACAATTTGGATGCTGATTGCTCCAGAATATCGCTCTACAGCCATCAGGATAAATTCTTGTACACCTGCTGTATCCTTTGAAGTCGAGTTGCAATTGGTGGGATGGAATGAATGCCTGGTCCAGGCAGGGTGCACAATTTTCTGTGTATTAATGACGTGTGTGGGAATTACTGCTATTCATCACGGTGCTGAGTGCTTTGCAGCAAGGCATTGCAGTGCCTCTCTTCACAAATCTGCAGCTACATGGGATCCCATTAACATCTCTGGGCTGAGAGATCTGGCCAGGCCGTGCAAAGAGCTCGAGTGCAAGGAGAAGGATTTACCCCTGCTCGCACTGAGCATGGCAGCAAGGACCACCACCAAGGCAGGTGCTTTTATCTCTGAGCTTATAAATAAGGTACGGGGCAGATGAAAGACAAGGACAGCCAATGAGGCAAAAGACACTGCAAAAGATGCTGTGAGTAAAAAAGAAAAAGAAAATGGGAAAGAAAAAAAAAATCCTCCTGTGTGTGTGTCAGCTCAGTCTGCAGGTGGCTGCATGTCTCATCCAAACCTGCAGGTGTTTCTCTCAGAATTCTGGCACCCACAGTCTTTCCTAAGGGCCTCTGCCTTAATCAGAGCAGGAGGAAAAATCCAAGATGAGTATCACTACTTATTGAACTCCGCAAGAGGAAAAAAAAAATAAACCAAATTTGTTTAAAAGTGAAGTATAAATGGAGCACAGATGAAATGCACCATCTGTCCACAAATTAGGAAGAAAAAAGTTTTATTGCTGAAAGCAGGCGCTTTTTGGTTTTGTCCAAAACATTATTATCAAAAAATAAAAACATAGAAATGCATATTTCAGTTGATCAAAATGTTTGGGAAATAAACATCTGTTCTGCTGAACTCTTTGAGGCAAAAATATTTTTTATATTTTTTTTTTATTTTGAAAAGAATCCTAATTTTGCTTTGACACGCATATTCAAGTGAAATATTCTAATTATCAGTTGAAATTATGTTGTCTCAGAAATTGCATTTCTATTTTTAATTTATTTCCATAACGTTTGGAAATTAAATAGGAAAAGTTGGCCCTAGATGAAATGAAGCATCCTGTTAGGATAAAGCATTTTAAAAAGTAATTTAAAACTTTGTGACAAAAAAATAAAAGAGGAATTATTCAAAATTCCACTCTCTACCTTAGCAACATCTCTGACTGTTTACTTCCTGTGTTTCATTTTAACACACCTTTTCTTTTACAAAACCAACAAAAAAAAAAAAAACAAACCAAAACAAAAAGCATGTCAAACCAAAACTCTCCTCATCTGTAACCACTTATATAAAGAGTTATACCAAACAATAATACCACCAAGTGGTTACCTTGCCTCAGCATGTACTCATCCTGACTTCTAATGTCATTCCCTTAATGTTTCCTACCATAAAAAGAATAATTTTCCTACCCATGTAGTTATAGAACCATAGGACCATTAGGTTGGAACAGATCACTGAGTCCCGCACATTGCACTGTCCTGAAATTTACACTGCAGTAAATTTCCCTCAGACATCCTTATTCACATAGGAGGAGAGCCAGTGAACCTGTAAATCACAGCAAACCTTTGTGTTATAAGTGAATACTGGGACCTGAGTAATGGGGAAAGAAGGTATAAACCTCTGCAAACTCCCACTCCAAAAAGATTGGGCTGAAAGGTGTCTAACAATGTAGCCCTTGGGAAGAGACAGAGTTTGATTCTAGTGGTGGCCTTCATATGTCCAAGCGTACGCTACAATAAAAGACCAGAAAATTTCCAACAGCAAACTCAAAAAAATGAAGATCTTTCACTCCTAAAGTCTTATAAAGTGTTACATGTTCATCTCAGTGGAATACAGAATAATCCTAGTCACAGAGGAGACAGAAGAGGCAAAAGAAGCTCTCAAAATGTACATTTGAAAGACAGAAAAAGAATATAAAATTATATTTTATAAAATACATTAATATTTTTTATTCTTAAAAAACCCTAATTTTTTTTAATTTTTCATCACCAGGTAGCAATGCTTGCAATATAAGAGGGGAGTGAGCTATAAGAGTGATATTAAGATTTTTTCTTCTAAAACATCAGAGATCCTGAGACAATCTACATCTTCTAATTAACTAGAGCTTTCTACGGCTTCACAATATAATTAACCAGAGAAATGTTGCTTAACTCATCCATAAAATTATCCAGATCCAAGCTTTCAGATTGTGTGCTGTTTCAGCTCCCACTTTAATAAAAATATAGATGAATAATATCAGTTAAGGTTTGGCAAACATCTGGCTCTGTCCTCCCACCCACACAACTTCCCAGGCACAGAAGATCTTTTAATCCTGCCAGTTCAAAAAATCAGAACATTCAGGCTTCTGCTAGGAACATTCAATCCTGCTCTTATCAGGGCTTCTGATACAGGGAGTTTTCATAACAGTAAATGCATCCCACATGCTTCAGAGCTGTCCCTGAGAGCACAAAGTGCAGACAGCTGCTGCTGCTGCCTTCAATTACACCCCTGCCTTTGGGGTCTGACGTGAGAGGTGGTCTTCTCTTTGGCTTCTGCTAACTCCACATCTTGCTCCTGGAGGAACACTTCCTTAGATATCTGTCTCCTGTATGTGAAGAAGAAATGCTCTAAATAGACCAGTTTCAGCTTTAAAATTTAGAAAACAGCCAGGGCCAGGTGTGAGATTGTCCCGTTCTCATGGTGGTTTAAGCTACGGGATGAATGGAAGAAGAATTTGTGTGGCAGGGCAGAGTGGCATCAACATGAGCAAAAATAAATCTTGGAGAGTCTGTCTAATTTGGCAGCTTCAGCAGAGCTCTCCTTTCAGCACGGTGTCCTCATCACCAGGAAAAATTGAATTCTGGCTTTCCAGGGCTTCGCATGTTGTGTCTACAGCAACTTTCAGGTGAAGTTCTCCTGAGAAGTCTCAAGGGGGAGAGCTCTGTGCCATGGGGAGTCTCTGTGCTGCATTCACAGTATGGTTAAGGTTTAAAGGACCTTGAAGCTCATCTCATTCCACCCCCTCATTCCACCTTCCACTAGACCAGGTTGCTCCAAGTCCCATCCAGCCTGTCCTTGAATACTTCCAGGGATGGGAAGTCGACAACATTGTCTGTAACTAGTTAGGAATAGATAGATTTGGTGAGCTTATTTCTCATTTTCTGAGACTTTATTGATACATTCCTTTATTCAAATATTTTATTAAATGCTTAAACTTTCTTCCAGGAGCAGAGTTGCAATTTTAACTTTTTCACACTGCACTTTCTTCTTCCAAAATGAGTCAGCTTCACAGCACCCTTCTGGATTTGAGGAATGACATGAAATGGGGTTTGGGTTTGACCCCAGAAAAATGAGACATAAATTGTTGGGAATTAAAAATCTACTTCAATTTGAAATGAAAACATCTGATAATTCTCCCATTTAGTGTGTGCAAGTCTGTTTCTGTTTTCGTAGTAGATGTCTGAACTTTACTCTTGAACAAATTTATAATAATTTCTAACAGATCACTACTAATATTCCTTAGAAACTCAAATAAAGTAAGTCAGCAATTAAAAACAAAAATAAATAGATGTAATTAAATGAGAAATGGAAGGGTATTTCCACTGTTTTGAACCTCTTACATGTCCGTTTTTCAACTATTGAATGAAATTAATAGTGGCATTCAAATAACAGTAAGTTTTAACACAGAACACCACTTCAAATTTTGTATTTTTTTGGGGTCAGAATTCAGGCCCTTTTTTTTTTTCTTCCCTGCAGTAAGAAAAGAAGAAAGGAAAATTCGGAAGGCTTGAAAAAGAGAATGAAGAGGAAGAACTTCTTTAGCAGGAAATTACATGATAAGAATTAAATGTTATATACAAAAACTGTGTAAAAGTGTAATATAAAACAATAGCCATATAAAGTTAACAGCTATATTTTTCATTTTCTTGATTTTGGTGCTTTGTGATGTTATTGTATATGTGTAGGCACATATATTAGTGAGGTGTGGTGAAAATTTTGGTCTTTGCTGCCAAGCGTCTTTGTCATGAAGAAGAGGAAAACACAGACTGGCTTAGGAGTTCAGGCCGGGGAAAGATAAAGAAGAGAAGGAAGGGTGGGCTAGTTTTAGAGTATTAGAGAGGGAATAAATAATGCTGACAGCCTCAGCTGGGGACCTGCACTAGGACAGGGGTGAGTTCTAGGACACGGTGGAGCGCAGTACCACAGAATCACAGAATTTGCGAGGAACTTTCCTGTCCAGCAACCAAACACAGGAACAGATTGCGCAGAGAGGCTGGGGAGTCTCCCTCACTGGAGACATTCCAGAACTGCCCAGATTCAACCCTGTGCAATGTGTTCATGGACAGCCCTGCTTGTGCAAGGGTGTTGGACCCACTGAGACCCCCTCTGAGTTCAGCTGCTGAAGGGGAAACTGGAATGCATTTGTCTGTGATAAAAATCTGTGATGCATCAGCAACATTTGAGAATAAATAAGATGAGAAAATCTCCACATGTCCTGGCTCTGTTTTTACTGAGTATTTGTCACAAAAGACTAACAGGGAGGTTGGAATTATCAAGGAATTTCATGGCAAAGGGACATGTGAGAAATTCAGAAATGTGGCTTATTTCTGTAAGGATTCAGGGAATAGTGGAGTAGGCTATCCTAGGACTTAAGTTAATAAATCATTGCAGATGAAAGAAGACAAATAAAATACAGATTAGGAATTTAAAAAAATATTTGCTTTTCAATTCCCAGAGGAAGTGGGAAGGAGTGCTGCAGTCCACAAGACAGAGGCTTGCCCTTGAAGCTAAATCTACATCCATCACCATGAGGGCACTATCCTAATCTTCACCCTACCAAAGGTGTTAGAATGATATTGGGTTAAGAAGGTCACCAAAATAGTCTACCTGGTAGAAGATACACACACCAAAACAAAACCCTCAAAAAACCCTGAAAAAAACAAAAAACCAAACCAAAACCAAAACAAAACTACCAACTCTGAAAGCTGGTGTTGTATTGTGAGGGCAAAAAAAATTAAGAGAAAAACAGTTCTTAGGTGTGGTGGCTTTGATTTAGAGACTGGACAAAGGATTGAGAGAGGGTTTGAGGATTTTTTTTTAGCATAAACCAGAATCATGCGTTCACTCCACTTGTGGTATACCAGTAGCACCAGCCTCTCTTTGTAATTCATGGCCTCTCATTTTAACTCATAATGTGTCTCCAATAGTGAGGTGCACAGAGGTCAGTCTGAACTCTCTATCCCTCTTATCTTTTGATTAGCTACATTCCCCTGCCCTCTTTAAACAAACCATTGCTCAGATATGATAAATAACAGCTCTCCCTACCTATAAACTTTTGACTCTAAGAAGACCCCATCTGGGTCTGTTTAGCAACATTGCTTCTCTGGTTGTAAGGCCTGCTAATAATTTGGACCAGGAATGTAAGCAGATAGACAAGAGAGGTTATATTTTGTCTGTAAAGCTTACATACATAGGCTAAAACATATTGAGAACATAGAACTTTGGGGAATAAAATGAGTCTGAGATAAAAACCAAATGTTTCGTAGCTCTTGTCTCCTGTGTGCCAGTAACCAGCCCTATTCACTAGCTGCGGATTCAAAAGATGGATTAGGGTTTGGACCACTTTGCCACAGAGCACTTATAGACCATTTAATCCAAAGTGTCTTGGAGTTCCAGTTGAAGAGGCTGCAAACTTTGGAAATAAGGATGTTATCACAGTGCACGCAGCTTCAGTCTTCTCCTACTGTGTTTCACCCTGGGACTGAACCCTGGCCTCCTGAAATGTTCTCAAAGGTCAGGATATAGCAATCATTTTGTGGTGAGTCCTCTGAGGTTATGAATGCTGCCCCTGCCAGTTGATTTCAGCTGTATTCATTCACACAGTGTCAATATAAGTCCCAAAACATCCATCAGTTAAAAAGTCAGTTTTGTCAAGATCAAAAATTATCCTTGCAACAGAATTCCTCAGAGCATTCTTATGAAGGGAAAAGACTGAGATTTAAGTCACTGTTTCCAATCAGAGGGAGCTGAACCCATTGATGTAGGCATGAAATGTGTCTGTTCTCTTTGTTGAAGAGCAAAAGAAAATTCTGTTAAAGTGAATCTCATCATTTCGCAGACAGAAATTTCCTTTTTTTTGGCAGACCTGCTAATAGTTTGCTTTCACACTGGACAGCTGGCAGTCATCAGTGGCAATTAAATCACAATTAGAGCAGACGCAATTTCCGAATTCTACAATTTTTTTTTTTTGGTAAATGCTCCCTAATCTCAGGAAAACAATAAATAGAAGGAACAGCTTTCAGCTTTTAATATACTCTCTCCAGAAGATGAAAATAGTTAGCATCACCAGACAACAGCCCATCATGTCCAAACAATAATCACATAAAAATGCAGTAAGGAAAATAATTTGAAATGTGATCCAGTGATCACTGGCCTCATCTTTCCAAGACAATTTGGAAATGTACCAAAGCTTTTCTATTTGTTTTCTAAATCACAGTCTATTTGCAAGCCTGATGACACAAAATGTTGTGTGCTGTGTTTCTGAATGATTGTATTTTATTTTTCTGAAATTGGACAGGAAATAATTTTGGTGGGGTTTTTTTTCCACATAGGACGTGATGTAACTTGAATAAGAGTTCACAGCCCTAGTGACAGTGGGGTACAGAACACTACCAAAAACTGCAGAGATTATCAGGCAACTAAGATATTTGCAGAGAAGATGAGGGTGAGAGAGCTTTAGCAGTGTTGAGAAGAAAATGGATTAGCCCTGAAATACTGCAGACAAACAAACAACAGTATTTTGTGAGTGGTTTGCAAGTGATATATGCAAGACTGAAGACCTTGCTAACCTAAAACATACCTTTACCTCTAATCCCTATGATGGGTGAAGAGAGCCTCTGACATTTGCCCAGGGCCCCAGCTGCCTTGTGTGGTGCTGCCCATGGTTAATGAGAATGAAGATGGTTTAGGAGAAGATTGAAGAGGTTCAGTGTGTACAATGTCTTTTATTTAGTCTGAAATTAAAGGGTTCTCTTGTAGATGTAAAAGCCATCAGAATGAGAAGAATATAATTTTAGGGAAAGGCTTTGCTATGGAGATCATGGTAGGATATGAGATCAGCTACAGTAAGATGCAGAAGTTAAAAAGACATTTCCATACAGATTTAAGGGGAAATTTATGTTCAATAAGATGAATTTTTCTTTTTTTTTCAACAGGAAAAGATGTCCTAGAGAAAAACAAACAAGGAAGTCAACACAATATGGCAAAACCCAGAGACAATTTAACTTCCAGCATCAAAAGCAACACTGAAACAGATAAAGGGGGAATGAAGAGTCTGAGGTCTGACCCGAGCTCCTGGGGAGTGTGTAAGTATTGTCTGTGAAAGTACAGATAGAATGGCCGTGAAAAGTCTGGAGTTTTGTTCAAACTTCAATCACTACTGGGGCTCTGCAGTAATAGCTCTGTGTGAGAAATATATGCCTAAAGAAGACAGCATTAAAATTAGAAGACAAACTGATGCTGAACCAAATTCAGGATTTTCTGATGCCACAAACTGGATTATCTATTATGATTTTGTTTGTTTAATCAGAACATGCTAATCAGTGCAATGTCTTCAATGTGAGGTAAAAATAATCCTTTCATTTACTAGCATCAACATGATGAATAGATTCAGAATACTTTGATATAGCAATGCCCATAATCCTGTATAAAATAATATTTTCTTTATGCAATGAAAGCTTCTTGTCTAAAACTCAGACAGCAGACAGGAATGTTGTGAAACTGCTTACAGCAGGATTGCTCTACAGCTGTGATGGTTTCAAGAAATAAGGGGTTTCAAGAAATAAGGTCGTCTTTTGGAAGGGGATCTGGATTTTTATTATACCAGTATATGTATTTAGGGAGGAAAATGAGAGCTTTTAATTGTGAAAGTCCCAATTAAACTAAAGTTAAATTAACTCCCCTTTATGCATGGGGAGTTTGCATAATAATTTGCTTGTTTTGTTTTAATAGTTAAATAAATGTTTAAAAAGCTTTCAGTTTTACAGTAAAAAAATTAACAGGTTATTGGAAAAATTTAAAATTTGCCACATGTTCAGGATTTTTACTCTTTGGTCTGTATTTTCCAAATATTTGTATTATGAGATTTCAGTTTTCCCTAGGACAATCTTCACTTTTGCCAACAGATGGGAGTAGAGTCAAGGAAATAGTGAGCTATTTCCTTGGCTGGTGTTAGAATGTTGTTCATGGCACTAAGACATGCCTCAGAGAAAAAGATAAGATACTATATAAGATACTCACTGAAAAAGAAGATAAAATACTACATTAGGAGTGTGAGGGAGAAATTTCCTAAATACATTCTTAAAAGATGGGTCTCAGTCAGAGAAAATTCGCAAAATAATATCTTCAACATAACCTGCTTTTTGACCTTAGCTTCCTGAATTTTGTCTTGTGCTGTCACACAGTGTCCATCATCTTATTGAGCAGTGTTAAGGAGGAAGAAAGCCCAGAACTCTCCATCTGCCACTGAAAGGATGATTCATGAGCACAGAGTAACCACCAAGGCCACCCAACCTCACTGGCCAATTCCTCCAATGATGACCTGAGAGAAAGTGACCTTGTGTTAAAAGCTTTTAATTACAGCAAACAAAACCACTTATATTCTTTTCAAGTGAATAGAATCTATATTTTCTTTTCTTTTCAGGTGAATGCATTTTCTGCTACATCTCTTTGAGCAATGAATAGTTTTTAGTCTAAATAAAAGTTTGGGGAAGCACATGTTTATAAACAGCTTCTATAACTAGAAGATTTGCAAGCTCTGCTACATCTTTAAAGAAAAATGTATTTTTTGCCTAAGCACAGAGCAGAACACCAGAGCCTTCACAGTACTCACACAGATTTAACTGCCCTATCTTTTAATTCCTGGGTCAATGTCTATTCCCATTTCCATTACATGCCCTAAAATTTGGAACACTCTCCTGTGGTACCTGAATTTCTCCACTGACTATAGAGACAGGGTGGTCAGATGCACATCTAATTTGGGCATACCAAATACCTGATAGGAGGCGATTGGGTCACAAGGATGTAATCTTGACTAGTGAATTGATAAAGATTTTATCAGAATGTATCTGAGGAATAATTTAAATTATTTTCATTTCAGAAGCTGGGAATGTTTCAAATCACTTATAAAGTCCATTTGTCTTAAAACTGCCATGTCTAAACATGAATGAAAAGTAGAAATTTCAGGCTTGTGTTATCTGACACATGCTTAACTATTTAATTCCTTTGTGAAACTGCATACTTAAATAAATTCTTATCAGTTTTATTGACAAATCTAACACGTTCCCTCAAAATATTTTGATTTAATTGAATCAACAATTCCTGGTGAAAAGTATTTAAGTGTGTCCCTGTCAGAAACCACTCAAGTGTCTGTTATATCTACATGAAAGGACTTATGTCAGCACTGGATTACAGTAATGCATCAGGAACCTGTTCCAACACTGAGGAGTTTCCAGTGAGAGACAGTGAAATAATTCACGTCCCTGGCACATCATGAAGCTGTGTAGTGAGTTGGTCCCCTCTTTGAGGAAGAGGCCAGGACATCAGAATTATCAGAATTATCCTCTTCAATCCCTCAGGAAAGCACTTGGGAGGATCATGGCCACAAGCAGTGACCAGAATTTCCACTTTGCCTCCTTGCATGAGGTGATCTCATCTGAACAAATTGTAAAATATAGAAACACAAGTGAACATGTCTAAAGTTAAGGTCACCACCATGGACCATTACCCTTTTTTTACTCCTGTCGTTGAGCAAGAAAGCCAGAGATCTGTCCTTACTTCTCAGTGAATACACTGACTCTTAAATTTTGTACCCATATTACGATTCTGGAACTATTAATATGAAAATCAATTTTTATTAGCAACTATTGAAATTATATTCCTATTTTATTAGCATGTAGTTTTATGAATATGTCAGAAAAAAAAAAAACCAAAAAGCCTTCTTCCAGTTAATGATTTCTGTTCCGTGTGCTCTTAATATAAAACTTCCAAATCTCATTAGCAGAACCAACCATTGAAATGCACAATGTTAATAAAGCACAATGGAAAACTGCTGATACAGTAAGTTTGGAGTACAAATGTGGTAACTTTTATAATCACAGTGGAAAATTGAGTACTGATGGTGTATACTATTACCTTGATTAATATGGAAAATACCTTGGCAGATGAAAGAATATACTTTTTTTTTCTGTGAGTTGAGGCAATCCAATGCTTTGGTGGATCTCTTAGAGACTGAGATTTGATCAGACTTTTGCAGAAATACACTTCTCAGGTGTGGTCCTTGGATTCACGGAGATGATCCTGTCAATCCTTTAAGCATATTTTGGTTTTTTCTGTTTTTTTTTCTTTGGTTTGGGTTTTTTTTTGTTTTTGTTTTGGTTTTGGTTTTGGTTTTGGTTTTGGTTTTTTCCTGAGTATGTTATCTAGGATTTTAGATATAAGATACTTTGTTCCATAGCTTGATTTGTAATCCAAGATTTATCTGGTAATCAGCGGGATTTAACCTCGTTTCAAAAGCTGAAGTCCACAAGCAGAGCTAGTTAATCTGTTTACACAAATATATATTAGCCATATGCACAGCTCTTTGGAGTGCTTCCCATGCTATTCCCTGGGTACCAGGAAGGCAAACAGCTGTGGTAAGATTACGGAGAGAGGACATAAATAGAAACTGGGGTGGGAATTAGCTTGTGCGGTTGGACAAATAAAAGTAGGTAAAAACAAACAAATAAAAGTAGACCTAAAACACCTGGAGGTCTACATGTCAGTTTGCTACCAAAAATCAGACTTTAGCCAACGCTGACAGCTTGTTTAATTCTTAGGGTCTCAGGGTCCATTTGTGTGTCCTAATGTGGGCTGGGTGATTCTCAGGCTCTGGATTCCACCTTCAATGGCCAGGCCCTCAGCCTAGATATCCCTGGTGATTCCGACTTTCTCCCAGCTAGAAATGAGCAGGCAGAGCACATCACATAGATAACTGGAAAAAAGCATGGGTGAACACCACACCCTTCCAGGTCTGAAAACAGGTTTGGCTCAAGACAACCCTGATTTTCTATCTGCTTACATTTTTTCATAAACTTGCCCATCTGTATGAATTCTCAGTACAAAAGAAGTTCTCTGTGGCATGTTATGTGAGCTGCAAAACAACAGAGCTCTTCCACATTAAGTGATGACTCATTGTAACATGTAGAATATTGTTAGACTTTTGGAAATGGTAATTTTCATCGCTGTATGAAATGGCTTATGCTAAGCCTTCTACTCCAGCACAGAGTTGATAAACCCACT
>NW_005054365.1:785866-798032 GCF_000277835.1 Geospiza fortis
CTTTTTATTCTGAGGGGCCAATGCTGTGTGTGGCAGTAGTTCAGTAGTAATTAAACAGGAACTGATATATTATTTCCTTCAGTGATGTACAGAACCACTTCTTACTAGTACTTCTAATTAGACAGTAGAGAAGGTATCATGAAAAAATAATGACCACTTTGCCTGTCCCTAGTTTCCTGGGCTGGGGAGAGGGAGCAGGAGATTGCAAATGCCATTAAGATATTTCACTTATTTTGCATTTTAAAACCAGAGCAAGAGAAATGCTGTTTGGATGCAACGGCCCACATTTACCAAGTTATGGCATGGCACTTACATGGATTTCACTTGAAGGAGAGGACTTCTGGATTTCAAACTTGAGAAATCTACCTGATAATGTTTGCTTTCAAACCTGAAAAAGTGTCTGGTGCTGTTTCCTAAAAGCAAGCTTCTACCGTATCAAAAAAAAACTGTGAAAATTCCTTTTATAATTATTAAACAGCAGTTACTTTCATAATCGTGTTGTGTAGCAGAGTCTTGGCTCGGAATATGAGCATGCCTCATCAGCTCTCCTGTCCTGCATCATACCTTGAATAGGTTCTTTCTGATTAATAGATTAATTTTTTTCCCGGTGAAATGATGACTCTGGCAGAGTGAGATTATCCCTGGCAAAGTCACACAAAGAAAGGTGGTAATATATTAAACTGGAAACACAAAATTTTCTGGGGTTACCTGACAGGGCCCGGTGTTTCATAAAATCACAGAAGAGTTTGTAAAGGACCATAAAGACCATCTTGTTCCACCCCCTGTTTTGGGCAGGGACACCTTCCACTATCCCAGGGTGCTCCAAGCCCTGTCCAGCCTGGTCTTGGACACTTCCAGGAACAGGGCAGCCACAGCTGCTCTGGGAAACACATCTTTGTGACCTTCTTTGTAGATTCTCAAAACTCACCTGGGCATAGTTGTGTGCAACCTGTTCTAGGTGAAGCTGCTTTAGCATAGGGGTTGGACTAGATGATCTCCACCCTTCAAATCCCAACCATTCTATGATCTCCACCCTTCCAATCCCTACCAATCTGTGATTCTATGGTTCTGTGAAATCTTCCTCAGGACCAGCCTGTGGATCTCCATCAGGATTTGCAACCACCTCTGGAACGAGAAGCCTGATTGTGGAAGCTAAGCACACCAATGTTACTAAACCCAGAGAGACAAAAATGGTATCAAGAAATCAATGTATGGGCTATGTGTTCTGAAACTTTGCTCTACCCAGCTGTTGAAAATACTCTTCCTAGCCTGAGATATCCCAGGTCTGTTTGTAAAATACATTTACCCACTCAGTGAAGAGTCGTCCCAGTGAAACAGAGCATGGCAGCTATTTTTGCATTGCAGCTGTACTGATACAGAGTGAAAGGGGCAGGAAGAGAATAACAGAGTAAATTTCTCTCCTGAAAATCCCAGGGCAATTTAGCTTTGCAAGTACACTTCCTTACCCTACCCACTCCTGCAAAAACCACCGAGGGAATAAATTCTTTCTTGTGAAAAAGGACAGATCTTCCATGGTGACAAGTTGTTGGAACCCTAGTTTTTGCTCCAGCTGCAAAAACATTTCTAACTATTATTAAATGCTTTACCTTTTTTTTTTTTTTCCTCCTGACTGTTTGCTTGAGTTTTCCTTCCTCTGTGCCCTTGCATTCCCTTGAGGTTCCCACATGCTATGAATCACTGTCCCTCCTCAAATGAATGCTTTATTATCTTACTTCTTAGTCTGGTATTTTGACAATTTTTCTTTTATTTTTTCTTCTCTTCATATTTTTTCTGTTATTCGTGTTGTTCCTGTCTATAAATGAATCTATAGTAACTGGGCTCCTTCCAACAGAATCCAGCAATTGCTGCCACTAGCTCTAAGGAGAGTTATTGAAGCATTTCAGATGTTGAGAATTTTTACTTTCATGCTTTCTGTTTTTAAATATAGGATGAAGAGGTTATTTATTATTTACAGAACGATTTATTTTATTACCCTTCATTACTCCCAGTGTTGGTAGATGAAGGCTGCAATGCTGGGAAGCCCCAGCATCTTCCTGGAGTACCTATCCTTTTACCATGCATTATAAATTAGATAATGAATTACTAAAGAACCAATCTGTATTTTTCTGAACAAGTTAGACACTGGTGACTCTGCTGCTACTCCTAATGCTCTCTTTAAAGACCAAAATGCTGATATGGCCAGGGAAGATTTTCAATAACTCTGCAACATGCAAACTATGCAAGAGTGACCTCCAGGTCTGAGATAAGCGCAGCATGGCTCCTGCAGAGTCAGACAGAAAATGACTTGAATGAAACCTTTTTGTCTCATCTGCCTTCAAAACTCACAATATTCTCATTTTAATAGTTATATTTTATTTATAGAGCAGCTGCCTACAGGGCTAACTATGTACCAGACACTTGGTGGAAGAATTTCTTCATCTTTTTTTCTTTCGCTTCAATAGGCTTTCAACCTTCCTTTGCTTGTCCTGTCAACTTTTCTCCCTCAGATCCCACCTCTCCATCACATCTTTTCCAGCACAGGATCCCCTCAAACCATATCCCAATTTTAGGAAGGAAGTCCTTTATTTAACAAAAATTATGACTTTTAATGTGACAAATTACAAATGCTGAAATTTATGATGGTGCCTTTCCTTTATCAAAGCACTGGCTTTCAGGGAACAAACTCAGAGCTCCAGCTCCCAGTTCCTGAAGTGCTCTTTGGCATGCACCGTGTTTCTGGCGAAGTGTAAGCTGTGGTATATACACACCCCTGGACTCACCACACGTCACTTCCATACCTCACTGAGTCATCTGGATGCCCCAGGCTTCTTGTCTTCTCAGCAGTGAAAAATGAAGATATCTTCTTAGGATAGTTTATTCAGTCCTGAATTCTGATTCAATTCCTGCAAATACGGCTTCAGTTCAATAATAGTAGGCCAGAATGGTCAAATTCCCCTGAGATTTCTTCAGCAGGTAGGATGAACCTTCCTCCAAGGGACCATTTTCTCTCAGCCAGCTTGAGACAACTTCAATTCCTGTTGCACTGTCCAGGAAAAAAAATACACTACAACTTTTCCTTTGCATCTGGTAGTTAGAAGAAACAGAGGGAAAAAAATCTGAATCTTCCAGTATATTTAGCTATTTTTGTTCCATGGTATTATTATTCATAAGACTTTCTTAAATGGGAAATTAATAAGAAAATAATACATTACACTTTTTCTGTCACAGAAATGTGTGAAAGGCTTGGTGGAACACCTCCAACATTTGTCTGAAAACCTCACTATTTAGTGCTCTTCATTTTAATACCAATTCTCTCCAGAAATTCTTGCTGCAATTAATTCAAGCCATCTAAATTTAAAGCATACTAATTAGGCAGCCAACAAAAGGGAAAGTCTACCCTTCCAGGAAATTGGAGCCTTAAATATAGCTCTCATCATTTAACTATTTGGATTTAAAAGGAAGAAAGGTATTTTGAGGAAGAAGCTTCCTGGGCTGTAGAGATATATGAGCTCAGGCACTCACTATCAAACAAGATAAAGCTCTGTATTAGTCTGGGTGAATAATGTGATTTCTATTACATTTTTACCTTTTTCCAGCTAAAAAATTTAAGTAGTATTGTAGAAAGTTCAGAACTAACAGAACAATCTGCCTTTTCTTACACAGAATTCATGAATTGAAAAGTGTTGAGTTAGACTGGATACCTTAAATTAAAAAATAATAAAGTCTAAAAGATACCCACAGCTTCTGACAAGGGCTTGCAAGAGTTATAATGTGCTCCCAAACTATCTAGTAGACTTTTGCAGCACTGCATGTGGCCCATGAACTCCAATAAATGAATTTCAGAAGATGGTCTAAGATCTCCCGTTCCATGGTCTTTGACAAAAAAAGCAGCTCAGAAAATTTAATTTAATCGAATTACAAGTTTCCTTAAAAGAAATCCCAGATTCGTTTCTGATTATTTCTTTTTATCCACTCTGGCCTGAAATAAAACCTTTGAGGACTCATACTGAAATTAATGATGTTGCAGGCTCTTTCTTGCCCTGTAACACCACCTGATGAGGCAAGAAGCCAGCTGGAGAACTTGCCCTATGAACTCTTTTTAAACTGGAAAGTTTTCAAATTGCTTGTCCAAGAGGTAAAGGGATGGCTTTCTCCTTTTTCCTCCTTTTTGGGCAGTTCGTAGAAACGGACATATGAGGAGCAATTTATATGAAAATTTATTATTTTTCCTTTGTCCTGTCTCCAGATCCCAAATACAGTCATTCCTTTAGAAAGATGGGAAAAGCTCCATGCTGCCTTAATATGAGTTTCTGGGTTGGTAAAACTGGGTTCATTTAAAAACTTGAATTGGAGGATGATGTATTGCCATTTTCCCCTCTCCCAATACCACAGCCTTGTCACAATGAGATGAGAGAATATAGTCATCAGGACACAAAGATAACAAAATTCAAAGATTCCCTCATTCAAATGAAGTTTGGAATTGAATTCAGTTCAGATAGCATGCAGTTCTAAAGACAGTTTATCTACACCCTAACAAGGTAATTTCAAGTTGGGTGAATATGGAGTTTATGACCTTATCTCCTCAAGTATTTTTTCTCTTCCTACCATTCCCACAAAAATCTACATTAATCCATACCATTGTTGTTCAATCTAATATGCATTGTTCGAGGAAGTTGGTGTGATCTCTAATTACTCATCTGATGGAGAATACCATTGGAGGTGTCAGATAAATGTCAACCTAGAAGAAATACAAACAACTACCATTTTTAAAGGCTTGTTATCTTCTACTCATCCTTTCAAGCTTTGTAATGCTTGAAAATTGCAAGTCATTATGATTGTGATTACTATTAATTAGTTAATAATAACTATTTAGTACTTTTTATTTGGGCAAATATGTAGCTTTTCTTATGTTTTCTTAAAAATTTTCAGTGAGAGATCTGAACAGTGGTTACATTGGATCTTTAGCTGTATATACTCAGTATTGGCATTATATATTTTTAACATTCTGATTGAATGACTGAACCATGTGTAGAGGCCTGTCAAAGGCACAGTGTGTTTGTACACACATATTGCAGGTAAGCACCTCTTCATTTTCAGTTTCAGTAGATAAGTGTGCTGATTGCAGCTGGGGTAGAGTAAATTTTCCTCCCAATGGCCGGTGTGGAGCTGTGTTTTGGGTTTGTGCTCAGCACAGGGTGGATGACACAGAGATGTTTTTGTCATTGCTGAGCAGAGCTTGGACAGAGCCAAGGCCTTTGCTGCTTTTTGCAGTGCCAGGCTGGGGAGGGGATGGGGGTGATTGAGAGTTTGGGAGGAGACACAGCCAGGACAGGTGACCCCAAGTGACCAAAGGGATGCTCCAGACTGTGTGGCATCATGCTCAGGGCGTAGAGTGGGAGGGAAGGAGGAGGAAGGGGGAATGTTTGGACTGATGGTGATTGTTTTCCCAAGCCACTGTGACATGTGGTGGGTTCCAGCTCTCTGGAGGTGACTGAACACCTGCCTGAACATGGAAAACAGTGAACTAATTCCTTTTTTTTTTCTCTGCTTGTGCTCATGGCTTTTGCTGTGCCTTTAAACTGTCTTTGTCTCAACCCATGAGTTTTCCAGCTTTTACTCTTCCAATTCTCTCCCTCATCCCACTGGTGGGGGAGTGAGCAAATGGCTGCATGGGTCTGGGGCCTGGATGAGGTTAAACCACAAAAATCAAAAAAACTTGGTCATTTTAAACTTTCTTCACATCACAAAAAACATCAGAAACACACGTAGGGCTGGCAGCTCTGGTCTTCTATTTTGAAGTGCTACATTCATAAAACAGTGTTGATATTTATTCCTCTGAATTATTTTGAAGCTCTCATAATGGAAGAGCCATACTATTACAAACAACTTCTGTGTTTTTGAAATATTTCTTGATCATAACCATTATGGGAAAATCATCCAGACCCCATTACATGCCAGAGACAGTGTAAAGTTTTTGATCTGCTTCTGCGCTTTCCTAAGATAATTTCTGACATGCACAATAAACAAATGCCAGGGAGTCCTTTGAAATAATTTTAAATTAAGGTGTTATAATTTTATCTTGTTATAACAAGTTACAATATAACTTGTTATCAAGTTGTCACTATTAAAAATTATTTATGGGATTTCCTGATGAGTTGCCCTAAAATCTGTTTAGAGTAAGAACTTTTGTCAACCAGACATATAAAGCAAAATGGCCACCAAACACCTCATTTTCAACTTGAAGATTTTCTTTTAATCTTTTCTCCTTTCCTTAAAGGAATCTAGTGATATTAAAACTATCACAAATACCGTGCGTGAGAGTAAAACAAACACCTTTTCTTTTTTTTGAAAGAATTATTTTATGCAGAAATGACACGTGTAAAGAGGAAATTTTGATAGGAAACTTTGCTGTAAGTGTAAATACTTTTTTGTATTCTTTGAGTATTTTTAACCTCTGCTTTTTTGTCTACCCATTATCCTGTTGAAATCAGTTATTGCTTCGCAATAGAATTTCCATTTATGCCACATATATGACTTAAAAGACATATATTCAGTGAAGCAGAGTTATATCAAGCTTCCAATTGCAACAGATCAAGAGAAAATGTGTCTAAAGATGAGATGATTGAAATAGTATATATTCAGTGACAAAGTCATAAGCCAGTGGTTTAAAATCATTGATGAAATTTGTATTGAAACAATTTCTTATTCATGCAAATAATCCCGTAGAGGACGATGGTAAATATGACTTAATATCTCATACAAGGAAAATCTAAGTATATCCCATCACAGCTGTTAGAACAGAAATTTGGAATCTAATCGTGCTATTGCATTTTTAGTTGTTTCTTTTTTTTTTTCCTTTCAGCATTATTTTGGCATTTCCTGCAGTTAGTCTCTGTTGGATCACCTGTTGTTCTTTTAAGTGATACAACTGCTTTACTCCTCAGTGAAGGAACCCATATGCTGTATAATCTGCTTCTCTCTGCTATGGTTCTATCTCAGTTTTTATCTGAGTGATCCAAGAGTCTTATATCCAGGTCTCTTCTAGGCAAGCTGACCTCTGGGAAAATTTTGGGAGCATATGAGCTAGATTTGGGAGTTATTAGGTTTGATTCTTGTGATGCCTATCTTGACTGACAAGCTTAAAATGTTAAAAAATCAACAAAAGAAACAAAATAAACAAAAAAGTCTTGTTTTCAAATGTTTATGTAACTTAAAAGCAACAAACAAATAACAACAGTCTTGCCATCTGCTTCATACATTTTAAAGAAATGTTTTTTAGAAAAAGGAAAAATTAACAAGGAAAAAGATGGAAGAATATAAGCCTTGATGATTAATGTTCATTCTCTACTACCTGTAGACTAAATCTACTGTGATATGATCCTTAGTTTTACATTCCAAATGGTTCAAGCACAATATTAATTTTACCACAGATATTCCACAAGTGTCAAGTTTCCTATAGAATAGATAAAAGAATGTTTAGATAAGACTTTGAAATTGGAATGTATAAATTTTTTAATGGACTTGCTCATTTCCCAGTTACTTTCCATCAAAATATTTAAATCATATAAACTTTTCTTAATAAATGAAATGAAAGCACTTATTTGCTATCAAAATGGATAAAATTTATTGTTATTAAAATATGAATTAATTATGCTACAGTGTAAATTTCTGTTTAAAAACGGCTTGAACATTGGTAAATTCAGGGGGAAAAAAACCTTAATTTTATTCTGGTAGCCAAATTATTACTCCTTAATGACATGATTACAGATTGTCTTTATGACAAGAATGTACAGAATATTTTAAAAACAACTCAGAAAATTAATATTTTGAAAGACTATTGCTATTCATTTGAACAATAAAATCAAATCCAGCTGATTGAAAAGAGGAAACAAGAAAATTCTAAGGATAAAATTTTAAGCTGTTATATATTTTCTTTCACTTTTTGTAAATGTTTCAATAAAAAGATAAATTACGATTCATTTCAACACACAAATTATCTTTAAGTGTTTCTCAAACCATATTATTTCTTCCAGATACCATAACAGTTGAAAAGACTATTGACAAGCATGTTCTGTTTTCAAGCAATTGATGAACTACTGAAAAAAAAATCTTCAAAAATAATACTTGTTTTGAAACAAAGGCTGCGCAATAATTCACCTCCAAAAGAGAGGACAACAATTAAAAAAATAATATTAGAATTTTAATGATTTGGTAATTTTAAGACTGAAGAAGTACATCTGCTTTTCCCTTATGGAATATTATGGGTAAAACCTTTGTCTTTGGTTTGTTAAAGTTATCTGCAGTGCTGTGCTCACAGCTCAAATAATCACTCTGAGCACAGAAGACCAGGTGGTCATCTCCCCTTTTCTTGACCAAGCATGTACATAGCCTCTTAACTAGAATATTTTGCTACTTATAAATCAACAAAAATTCTTGAGGGTGCTTTTTCTGTCAAATAAAGTCAGCTTCTAAAAGATTTTTTTTTTTTTTTTGTCCCATCAGAAGCTAAACCTGGCCACAGAAGCTTCCTAATTTATAGCAAAACAGTGTTTTAGCATGCTTCTGATGGAAGATTTGCAACAACCTCTGTTACTGAAGTCCCAGTGGGGTACATGTGGCCAGGACTGTGTTAGAGAGGAATCTGGATGAAGCACGATGTGCCTTCTAATTCTGCAGTCTCTGAAAATGAATGCAAAGCTGTTACTGAATGCAAAGCTGTTATTTCATCTACCACATGCATATATTTGTGAAGGACAAAAGTACTAATGGAGAATAAAAGGACTTGGATGCTTCTGGAGCATATGACATGGAATAAGAAGGAATTGCAGAAAAAATATGAGGAGTATCCAGCAAATCCAGTAAGATTTACTTTTAATAAAATCCTGATTGTTTTAAACAGCATTTAAAAGAAAACAAACCACACACAAAGAAAAAACAAATCTCACTACTTCTGCTTACTTTTGATACTTTGGTGATGTCTATGACTTGCCTAATACTTGCTATTACTTACACAAGACATGGAACTGGGCAACAGTGATCACCAGAAACACTACAGCTTCTTAAACCTTCTTTCCTTTTGGAAAGCGGTCATGAGAGCAGCAGAAGGAATTTTGACCTCATAATCTGTGCAATTTTGCCCTAAAAAGAACAAAGTGTGAGACTACCTCAAGGACAACAGTAGTAAATATGTTCCTCCAGCATGGTTTGATGTCCCTGGTATTGAGGTTATTCAAGACTACAGAGAAAAAAAAAAAAAAAAAAACCCCCACACACAAAAAAACAACCAACACAACAACCCCCCCAAAAAAAAACCAAAACAAAAAAAACCAAAACAAACAAAATATATATATCTATATATACACAGAATTAAGAAAAAATTTAAGTCAATTACTACCTATTTAAATTTGTATCATCTGCATAATTATACATATGATAGCCTGGAGAGGCCAGAATTTATTTTCAGTCTTATGATAATTTGTCCCTAATCAAACTTATGTTCAGACATATCATTTTTAATTTGATTTTTAATAACTGACCCAAGGGTGGGCACAGAAATTCCTGTGATTGTAAAGCAAAATAGAGCACCTTATAAAGCTTTTGTCTAGTTTGCTCATTATTGCTCTAAATCTCTTACCATTCCCAGAGCTGAAGTGTGGTAACATAATGCACAAATATTCTTAGTCTGCCTCAGTGCAATGTCAGATAGGCTGGTTTAAATTCATAGCCTTTCTGATTTAAAGGTCTATTAAGCTGACTGACCACACCAAAATTGATTAGAAGCAATCATTTGGTCTGTTACTGTGACTCAGCTGGGAAGATAGTAATGAACTAATAGTGGCCAACAGGAGTCTTAAATCTCAACAGCTGCTTTTGCAGGGATCATGTATTTATGCCCCAATATCCTGGTGTTGAATACATTCTTAACGTGTCTTAAAAAAAGGCTATATCTCTCCTTACTATCTAACATATGATATTAAAAATATCACATCAATTAATATTTATGCATGTCTTTATACATAATGTTTTATAAAGACTCATAATCTGGCCAGAAAGACACCCTCCCTTTTATGGATTAGTGGGATATGTTCCCTGTCTGCATAGATTATAGAAAACAAACAACTTAAAATATTAGTAACTATTCAGTAATTCTTCTATCATAGGGCAGGGCACTTCATTTTAAATTCCTCACTATGAGCCAAATTCGGCTTTATCACTGGAAAACTTGCAATATATCCATTATCTTCAGATTAGAGCTAAAAGCTTTTGATATGACAAGCAGGCAATTCATCCTGTTTATCATCTGACAGCTAATTCTCCTCATGCTGCAACAGTGGAGTACAAGTGTTCGTTTTGTCACAGTAGCTTTGCCCTGCCTGAATTTCTTCCCTTAATGCATGTTTGTATTAATCTCCAGATTGTCTTCAAAGTGAGAAGGTGGATTTCCCTGCCAAAATTTTAGCACTTCTAAATAATTGATATAATCTCACTGGAGCTCAGAGAGAATTCTTAACCAATCCATCAATCTATTTTAAAGAGGGAGCACAGACTTGGGGAAGTGGGGGAAACAGAGACGAAAGGTAATTACTTTCAGCAATAAAATGTTTAGCTAGAATTTCCATCCTTTAAATTTACAAATTTTCATTTGGCTCTAACTGCCTTTGTAGAGGAACAGACCAGTTGTATGTGTTACATTTGCTGTTTATTTCTATCTCCTCTCCTTCAAATCCACACAGACATCGTTCAGAAATGGAAAAAGGCAGATGTACCTTGGCCTTTGCAGCTGTAAATTCATTAGCTGAATGATAACTTTGCTTGTGGATTACAGGACTTTTCATTTGAAGTTAAAATGTGTCCATGGGTCTGCAATTAAAAATTGGACTGAATATTGAAATAACAGAAATTTATTTATTCATAAGTTTATTTGGTTTGGTTTGTGGTTTTGGGTTTTTTTAAATGGAAAAATGAAAAAAGGATCCTTAAAGACACAGTTATGTTTTTGTCTTCCTGAAATGAATTTCAGGCCCTGAAGGAGTCTTGTCACTTTTATTATTCATTCAATTACCTGTGCCTTAGATACAGAACAATTTTATTTCCACCAGTTTACCAGCTGCTACCAGTTTAAATTCACAGATTTTGATACAACACTAATTGGGGAACTATTGTTGTCATCAAATGCACAGGGAAAGTTTGTGCTGGGGAGGGACAAGAGTATTTATTCCTTAAGGTGGCTCAAACCTGATTGACACTGCTGCACCCAGTGTCATGTTAGAGTTCACACCTGGGCTTTCTCTGAAACACTTCAAATTCAACTTTTACTGAGTAGTGGTAGAGTCCAGGTTTGGATCTGCATTTAAAAACAAAACAAAATACAAACCACTGTCAGGATGTAGAAGTGAGGCCTTGGGATGCTTTCCACACAGCTGCTGTGGATCACTTCATCCCTAGAAACAATTGATCCAGACAGAGGTGTTATAATTTTGAAAGGAGAGAAAAGTAGGATTCTTCCCCCAACATTTATTATTTGTAGATAATGATTTGAAGGCAGAGACAATGACCAAAAATGTAGTATACCTAATATGGCCCAAAACCACGAGTCATTTAGCTCCCCAGTTTTTCTGTGGCCAGTAGGGAACAGAAAACTTTTAAAAGTCAGGGTGCAGCTCCTCCAGACATAGCAGGGCCCAGAGACAAGGCTTTCGAACAACACATTTTTTGGGGGGAACATCCAAAATATTCTTATAATGTGGATGACTTGTGAAGGTAAATCTAATTAGGAGAAGAATTAATTAAGGACATACCAGAGGAAAACACTGATGAGGCACAGGAAGAGGTTGTCTGGAGAAACTTGTGGTTCCCAGGTCTCTGGAAAGGTTCAAGATTGGATGGAGCTTGGAGAAACCTCTGGAAGTGGAAACAATGACAGGGGGCTGGAGTGAGATGGGCTCTAAGGTCCCTTCCAATGCAAACTCTTCTATGATTCTGTAATTCTCTGAACTGGACCAGCTGCATCTACTTCACTGATATTTTATGAACTATGTTGAATAAGGATCAGCTCTTCAATCAGAGCCTGTGAGACAACAGCCATGGCCAGAGGATTGAAATGAGTGTGGCATCAGCCATTCTCAACTTCCCAATGTCATTACATGGATGATAATCCTGATGCTGA
>NW_005054365.1:798042-798537 GCF_000277835.1 Geospiza fortis
CAAAATAAACAAGCAGCCCTATTATTTTCCAGTCGTGAGAGATGTGAGAAAACACGTGCTAGTGAGCTAATAAGTCCACACCCTTATTCACAACAGGACTTGCTGCAAGCAATAACAAAACCAAAACAAGTCCCAGGATCAATTCTACCCTGCTCTGATGCATGAGGAGGCCTTGGAGGGATTGTGGTCAATGTCTCTGATACACTTACCCAGCCCAAGGCTTCACAGGATGAGAGCAAATGGCCTCAAGTGGCATCAGGGAAGGTTTAGAATGGATATTGGGAAAAAATCCTTCACTAAAACAGTTTTCAAGCCCTGGCACAAGGGGGCCTGGGGCCGTGGTGGAGTCACCATCCCTGAGTGTGCTCAAAAGGCGCATGCATGGCACTTTGGGATGTGTTTTAGGGGCCAGCACAGTGGTGCTGAGTTAACAGATGGGCTCCAGGATCTCAGAGGCATTTTTTCCAACTTTCATGGTTGTATGTTACGCTAGTT
>NW_005054365.1:798609-854461 GCF_000277835.1 Geospiza fortis
TACTTCACATAAAATCCTCTGAGTAATTTCCATCTTAAAGGGCATCTTCTCCTTATTTTCCTCTCCTCTAAATCTTACTTATAAGCAAAGATAGTCAGTTCCTATTTGAAGGTTTTATTTTTAATGACCTGTTTTTTCATCCGAGTGTAACAATGGAGGATGATTGAAGAGCTGAGACCCAAAGACTCTTCAATTTTACAAATTGGTTTAATTTGATGAAGAAGGAATGCTACATTTTGTTAAATTATATTATGATAAAGAGGAGCTGGTAGCTTCTCAGCATGAATCTGAAAGCAAATTATTTCCACAAAAAAAGGACGATGTATTTAACCAGACAAGTAATTATGTTGTGGTGCTACTATCTCCCCTGCTTCAGATTAGAAAAAGAATTCAATTATCACTCCATTAGATCAAAAAATAATTTTAGTGATACATTCAAATTGAATTCATTTATTCCTAAGCATGCTCTGGATTAACCTTCATGCATTTGGCTGATTAGAATCTTCAGTCAATACTGTTATTCAAAAAATCTGCATTAACTTGCTACAATTTGTATTTTATGTTAACATGTCCTGTTATTGATTTTTCTGATGCATTATGCCATAAATCATATTTAATTTTCCAGGTCAAATAAGTGGGTTTCTCACACAGTTTAATAAAATTTGTTTTTTCTGTTATCTTGCCTCCTTACCCCACTTTTCAGGTAACAATTACATTTACATTAATATCTTGAGGTGCTGCAAAGGTGTAAGTTCAGAGGTAAAGCCTTCCAAATCAAAAAGGAAATCTTATCCTTGTTTTATAAAGCTGTGATTTTCTTGACTTTTTCATTTTTCATTTTGGCTCATATTTTTGGTGATTCCCTGTCTGTTTCCTTCTCTGTTACAACCTGATCCAACAGACCAAAGTCCTACATAAGGATAAAATTGTGGCAAAGCAGAAATAAGAAAGTAAGGTGATGTTACAAGTTTGGTTCCATATATACCATGTAGGTGTAAGAGGCTGACTGTGTCAGGTTTCCACACTGCCCAGGGAGAGGTTTGAATGCTTTTCTTCCTGACAATTTTTTCCCATTAAATCACCATGTCTAGCATTTTAACACGTGCAATATCCCTGATTGTCCAAAAGTCATAAGTAAAACATTTCATCAACAGGCCAGGGAGCTTGTTTAGACCTTTCAGAATTCATATAAATAAGCTTTATTTCTTCTTTATCCTTTTAAATTAAATATAATAGATGATACAGCCCTCCCAAGCAGGCTGAAGAGGCAGGAGGAGCATTCTTGTAAGGAGCTGGGAGAAGTCTCATGGCCAGTCCCCCTTGGGTCTCATGGGGTACACCAACTTAGCAGGTGTCTGCTGGAAATAAAGAACAGCAGAGAGCAAAGAGCTGAGAAGGTTCCTTTAGACCTTTCTGACTCATCTGGTGAGTGGGACAACTGAAGGAGGAGCCTCTGAGATGCTGATGGTGAAGAGAGAAAGGAGATGTGGTGGCTCAGGGCTGTCTCGGGCTCCTTGATCACAAAATGAGTTTCCATTGTCAGGGAAGGAAGGAGAGGGGTCAGCTGAGCTGCCCCTTGGGCTGCTGGAGGGCAGAGATTGGCTGGTTTAGGAGACAGATTCCCCTGGAACTCTTTGTGGCAAATGAAGTCCAGGAGGGCTGGGTGTTCCTCAGGAAGGGAAACTTCAATCAGGCATGTTGGAATCCTGACTGCTGAGAATTTTTGGCTTTCTGAGCTGAGAAGCACTGACCCCCAAGAGAGCACTGCATTTGACCTGAGGCTGTGGAGAAGGTTTTCCAAATTGCCTGATAGAACTGGGATTATGGGTGTATAGTTTGAATATAAGTGTGTGATATCACATGTTGGAAAATTTAGAGTTTAAGGTTCTAGAATATAGTAATATATAGAGAGCAAGATGGAGGTTTTAGGGTGAATGCTGGTCCTTCTTCTTTACCTTCTTCTTCACCTTTTGCTTCACCTTCTTGTCCATGAGTTTGGGTGGTGTTATGTAATTGGATAAAAAGTCCACATTGCAGGGCACGGGTGGCTGATTATTGGGTTAAAAATAAAAATAATCTAGGTGTCATTTCTTAATTGGACAGTTTATCCTTAAAAGACCTTGTAGAGAGAGAGACATGGCTTCATTTTTACTTTGTTTGAGAGAAATGCTGTAGAACTCAGGATTTGTGAGACTGTAACATAGATAAGAACTAATAAACATCTGAGTCCTAACAAGAAAAATTGTCTTGAGCATTTAATCCCGACCCTGGCAAAAAGAAGTTAAGAATCTGCAAGTTAGTCCCCACATGCCAAAAGATTAGGAAGTGGGGAAGGGGATTTGCCTGTCCAAAAAGAGGGTTGGCTGAAACTTGGGAGAAACAAGGAGAGTGTATCTCCTCTGGAAGCCCAGGTGGAATTTAGGAAAAACTCTTCACCAGAAAGGGTTTTCAAGGACTGGAGCACATTGCCCAGGGCAGTGGTAGAGCCGCCATCCCTGGAGGTATATAAGATTTTTAGATACAACACCTGAAGGGATTGGTTAGGGATGGGCTTGGCAGTGCTGGGGAAACAGCTGGACTTGATGATCTTAAAGCCTTTTTCCAACCTAAATGATTCTGTGATTCTATGATAATATTCTCACCTCAGTAGGTGAGTTTAATATGTTTTATCATCCTTATATGAGACAACATAAAATCTTGTGCATTTTTAATTGCAGGAGAGATGTGGGCACTAAACATTTCAGAGAGGAGTAAAAATTTTATTTTCTATAATTTTTAAGGGTTACATATGGTCGCATGTCCCAAAATTACTAAAATCTTTCTGAGTTACTTTACCACTATGCACAGAAATTTTTCCTGTGGTGTTTTAAATTACCTCACCCATTTTCTGTAGTTCAAAAATCAATATAACTTGGAAGCTGTGGCTGTTTTCCATTTTATTCCTTTATGACATTTTTTACCTTTTATTTCTATTTGTTTCATTCTTTACCACAGAACTTAGGAGAACATATCAGAATAATCAAGATCTTTGATAGCTGAATTTTGCTTCTGACTAACTCTAACACTGAAAACTCTTAGTTAATTTATGCTAATTTATTTGCCCATTCAGTTAAAGTCCTCATCTATTGTATTCATAATTTGTCTCCGATTTGGACTAATGGCCTACTAGAAAGAAATTTTATGAAGTACTATTCAGCATTTATTTTCCCTATTTGAAGTCCTTAGGAAAAAACCTCCACACTTAATGATGATTTCTATCTGAAATAGAAAACAGTTTTTTATTTTTTACAGCAGTGCCTTACAACATAAGAGAAACCCTCAGCCTTTGCCTCTTACACTGAATACACTGTAACATAATTTTATATGTGCTTTTAAATAATCTCCTCTTGTTTTCTAGCTCCACTTCATGGCCTGAAAGCTATCTTTACTAAAAGATAAGTAGCAAGTTCAATCAGTTCACTGAAGCAGTGAGTTCCTCTGAGGTGTCACTCACAAACCATCTACCAGCTTTATCCCTTCTGTTCTTGTTACAGCCCAAATGCAACATCCCACTCAGGCAAAGCATACTAACATATAAAAATGTTAATTTTATCAATCTAGTCTCTTCAATAAGCTTTCTACCTCAGCCTCCTTAAAAAAAAGCCTTTCTTTCTGAATTTGAGGATTACGCTCATTTATTCCTATCTTATAATTCTCCTGAATTTCACTTTTCTAGTACCTTGTTTTCCAACTGTTGCTTTGAACGATATTCTCATATATTCATGTAAGGAGAAGAATTTGCCTGTGTGGAAACAAGATTTGTTTTTCCCAGAATCTGTTAGGTTCAAAATTTTTGCCATAACTTGGCATCAGCATAGTTCAACTGCAGAATTTTACACCTTACATAGACCTTACACACAACAATAAATGATCCCTAGAAGAGGGCTAGCAAGACTTTTCTAGTCTCTTCCTAAGTCATCTAGGCCTCCTCTAACCTGCGGATATTTGCAATAAAATGAGATTAATTAGAGTGTCTATCATGATTCATGGATTTGCCAATTGCCGTTAAAAAAAAAAAAAAGAAAATATTATTTAGTTACATCTGCTGAATGTTGCCCAGAGAAACTGTGGCTGCCCCATCCCTGGAAGTGTTCAAGGCCAGATTGGATGGAGCTCGGGAGAGCCTGGTGTGGTGGAAGGTGTCTCTGCCCATGCAGGAAGGTGAAATGAGATGAGCTTCAAAACCCTTCCAAAAGAAACCATTTTGTGACTCTAATTCTGCAACACTTAAAACCTGCAAGGCACTAAAACTTGTTTCCAAAGCTACATAATTTCCCCCTGCATCAACAGTAGATTTTTGCTTCGCATTTCCTGAATTTTCTGGCCACTTTGAAGAAAGCATTCTACATGCACAGTTCATCACAGCAATTTTATCCTTTAGTGTTTGGTTTCCTTCTCGTATTTTAGGGTGTTTGACTTTGTATCCTCAGCAAGTGGAACTCATGCACTGTCCAAGCAGATTGGTGGGCTCTTTCTGCTCCAAGGAAAAGCCAGGTTTTCTCCATGGACAGCTGCAACCTTTTCTGAACTTTTAAAAATATTTTTGAAATTTATATAAAAGAGCATAAGTTACAAAAAAAAAGTGAATCACCACTTGAATGTAAAAGACAGACAGTCTTTCTTAGTTTTGTGAATTATTTAATGTACTAAGTATTCTCCCTTATATGAATCAGGTGTTGGTGTGGTTTTTTCCTAATAATTTATTTCATAATTTCCCCTTTTTATGGGATGGTATTCTTTCATTTGCTGGGTTCTGGTTTATCCTTTTTAAGACAAGCAGCAGTCCTTGGGCATTTTGTCTGTTTAGTTTCTTTTTTTGTTTTGAGTTGGCTTGGGTTGGTTTTGATTTGTTTTTAAATTTTATAGGTTTGTTTTTCATTTTGTTATAGTATCACAATGCCATTATTTTAGTATTTTTGTAGAGCATGTTGACTACACAACACTGGCATCAATTCACTGTAGGATACAGAGAAAACTACACAGGCATTGCCACCATCTTTAGTAATTAAGTGTCTTAATGTTTTCATTTCAGAGTTCTTATTGGGGCGGGGTTATTTTTCTATTCTTTTTTTTTTTCAGACAAGTACCCGAATCCAAAATGCTGCAATTTATTTGAAAGAAGGAAGAAAATTGTAACCATTGAGTTCAGCTCAGACACAAAAAAAAAGGGGAGAATTTTGCATTCATTGAGCTAACCCCTCTTCACTGCACTGTTTCATTTTAATCTAATGCCATTCCACCTCCTCTTTCTTTTGTCCTGGCAGAGTCAATTATAACCACAGATTGCTACATGGAATTGCAGCACTAGGGAAACTGTTAGCACCTAGCTGCTCTGGCACAAGATCACACTAAACAGCTTATTAAGATTCAGCCATCAGCTCTGATGAGTTGCATGCAGTAAAGGGCTGGGATTTACTTCCAACTCATTTAATTACAGAAATCAATGAATTCACAGAGCAAAGCCATGAGCAGGGAGATCAACTCGACTTGGCCACCGTTCCATTTGAGATCTCAAGACGTTACAAGTGAGACAGTGCTGAGAATCTGTTCAGTTTTGGAGGTTTGAACAATGAAACAATGGTACCACAGTTGCACATATCTTTACCCTGATATCAAAGTATTTTCAGTATTTCACAAATAAGATAAATAAAATTGAACTAATTTTATTTATCTTACAAATAATGGACTAGTTTATAAATAGGAGCACAAGGGTATTTATCTTATAACACAGGGGATTCTGTCATAAATAAGGCCACCAGGGTACTCTGGCAGAAAAGAATTTTAAGAATGTTTAAGAATTTTAAGCATGTTTTTAATGTTTAAGAATTCTATACAACTGAAAATCCAGTTGGTTGTACTGAAGACATTTTTTTTTTACATTTGAATAGCTACCTAAACACTCTCTCACCTCTCTCCTCTAAAGCAGGTAAAGAAAATGGTCAATCAAAGAACCTCACCCAAAATGGTAACACCAAAAATCTGATCCAACTTGTTTTGGTGATGACTAAAGTAGCAGTTAGGGTATTTAAATTTCATAAAATGTACAAAGCTGAGGTAGCCACAAGATATTTTCCTCAGCGCACACAAAGTTGGAACTGCATGAAAGGATGAGCAAATGTTATAAAATAAATTGCAGGGTTTTTTTGGGATCTTGCAATGCATCACTATTTTCTGGCTATCCCCTATGAAAGTATGGCTTTTGTCACATGGTTTCACAATTTATTCATTAAACTTTAATATGTCATATGCCTTGCTTTCCTGGTATGCCATTACTGTGTGATGTTAACTACAAAACCAAACACTAAACACAGCTTTGGAGAGAACAAGCCCTCAGGAAAACAAAAAAAAAAAAAGAGAGCAAAGGAATACATGAGCAAGTAGAACAGAACATGAAGGGGGAATAAGGACAAATTAGAGAATAAAAGTAACCACAATTTAAAAATGCAAACAGAAGTCCAAGATATGCTAATCAAAAAATGTCCTATTATGCAAATGTAACAGTAATTGCTGAGCATATGTATTTGAATCTCAAAAGGAGAGAAAAAAATATGTAACAGCTACTGATGCCATATTGTACATTTGAGTAATTTAAGATACTGATTTATATTTCTTTTGGAAGTTCCTTCTCTTTCTCTCTCCTTCCTGCATCATAAATGAAAAGCTCCAAAGCACTTTTAACCAAGGTTAATAATTTTGTGGTTTTGTTTTTGTTTTTTTTTTTAAGATTTAGTAAGTCAAATAGTTGCTGAGCTCTGTGCCATGGAATTAAAGCATCAGGGCAGAAGTGGAAATAAAATTATCTGAGTGAAATGAAGAAACTGAAGCCAGCGATTAAAAGAAGGATTATGATAGAAGGTTAAATTAATAGCTGGATGAAAAACTATAACAAGACAAATACTCAGGTTTCTAAGAAGGTATGCATTCCTTAAATGTTTTAAGTGTTTTAATTAATTCAACATTATAATGAGGAGAAAAAAAACCAAACCGTTTTTGGGGTATTCTTTCAATGTGTGGTTTGGTTTGATTTTTGGTTTCATTTTTTGGGGCCTGGAAGGGTGTTGAGTACAGTTTTTCTTTTTGCTTTTCATGGATAGGAGGTCCTTGAAGGAAACACTGACTACATGAAGGCAATACCCACAGCCCATGGAACTGCCTGTGTAGACTTTGAACAGAATTTAATCCAAGAAAAGCTATTTCTTTCTTCTTCTAATGGAATGTTACCATGTGGGTGAACCAGCGGGGTCTCTGGAGGCAATGGGGAAGAAAATGTCATTGCTCTCAAAATCTGAAACTCTGGGTTTACGGAGCTCACTCTGAAGAATTCTTGGCTAAAAAAAGGGTTAACTGCCAGGATCAGGTTTCCTACCTCAAATTCCAGCACAACTTAAATGGTAAAACAGAACTGGTATGTTTTCCTTCTGCCTGCAGCCCAGCACAAAACATATGGGACCACCAAAAGATCACAACATTTGGGATAAGTTTGGGACAAAACAGCACATAAATTGCAGAGGATGAATCAGACTAGAAAAATTCTTATCCTAAATGCCATAATGAGAAATAAACAGTTGCTATTATTTCTAACAGAAAATCTATTGCTGTGATTCAAAAGTCTTTTACAGAGACAAGGGAGAAAAAAAAGTACTTTTCCCACCAAGGATTATAATGGAGATACCTTAAAAAACTGATACTGCTCTGCAGCACCTGGGGTGGTGCAGCTCCAGACTAAAACACTGACACAGAGATGCCTGTTGGTGAAGGAGATGAGAGAAACTTTAGATAAATGAAGACATCACTGTAGGTTTGGTAGATGCGACATAGGGATGAAAAAAATCCCCTTCACTTCTGGGGTGGTGAATGGAAACAGTGTGGAATAACCTGAAATTCTCTACCTGGTGCTATACACCTTATATTTGAGCAATAAATAACCCTTAAATAAGACATATTGTGGCTGAGAATAGAGGGAATTATGACCCCTACCTCACACATTGACACCTCTATCCAGGCTATTTAATCTCATGCAGAATACAACTCCTCAAGCATTGCATGTGAATGCATACTAAGAGACCACATATGAAACTGAGTTTATATTTAAGAAAATTTACACAGTGGTTGAAGCCTGAAATGCAACCCTGGCAGCTGGCCCTGCTCTGGTGATGTGAATCAACAAAACACTGGCTACCACAATTTTCAGGGAGCAAAGCAGGTCCAAGCTTCTCCCTCTGTGTTCTACAATCAAATTTCAGTAATAGACTAAAGGAGAAAATTAAAGCCACTATGTATTCCATTTAGGAGGATCCCAATGTGATCATGCAATCAATATTAAAAAAAAACAAAATTTCATAGAAAAGTTCTCATAAAATTATTTCAAGATTTTCATTTAAGTGATGATGGGAGAAGACTTTTCTGGGAGCTAGCATTTAAAAAAAAAAAAAAAAAAAAACACTCAAAAAAACCCCAAAAAACCAAAACATCCAAAGACTGGATCCAACAGGTATGTCTATCAAGCTATTCTCTCCACCTAATTCTTTAAAGTGATTGCCCTCAGGTTACCTGGTTATCTCTCATCCAGCTGTCACATCCCCACTCAGGACTGAGGAGATCTCATACACGGATTTCAAACTCTTTGGCTGTTTTTCTATAAGAAAGTAGAACAGTGCTAAACTATTTCTCATCAGTCCATACCGTGCTGACCTGTCCTGTTTTCCAGATGGATGAGACTCTCTATTCCTTTTATTTAGTGGAGACAATATTACATAAGTCCACTTTTGCAGGCACAGTTTTGTTTCTGATGCAGCTATACTTTTCTCATGTAACTTGCTTTTCCTTGTCCTGTAATAGCACCTCTGCAGCCATTCACTCCTACATTCTCTGCTCCTTTACCAGCTCATTGAGTGTTCTTTTTGATCTCACACTGAAAAAGCAATTGAATATGGACATTTACAAGTTTTATGGCCATGATATTCTGTGATTTCTCCTGGATGAGACAACTGCCATACAAAAGATGGAAAGAGATTGAAAGAGGTGAGGAACCTTAGGCAATGTGCAGTAAACCTCTGAGAAACCATTACTGCAAATAAGTAACAGCAATCTCTGGTGAGGTTGCCAAAATACAAAATTCAACTCTTCAGCATGGCTTCTCTTTAATTACTGCTGTTCAGCAATGCTAAAAATCCTTTTTCCAAACCCACTGTTCCCCTTCAAAGATGTCATTGCCCAGTTTTTTCATTGTCTTCCGACTTACACCTTAAGCTGGGATGGAATTTTCCCCAGAGGACCTACAGAGGGTAGGAAATGCAGAGCAATATCTGTGGTCTACACAGTACAGCTGCAAGGCTTCATGAATGCATTCTCCATTCTGGATTGTGGCTCTACAGGATTGCAGAAAACTGAAATAAGCTTTTTTGGTCCCCTCTTTAAGCTTCCTACATAGAAGCATTTAAAATCCATGGACTTTGACTTCTCAGAAAAGGATGTCAATCCAAAAACATTTTGATCAGCGTGTTATGTTCTGTTGGTGAGATAATCAACATCAGAGCAACTGCTCACAGCCTAGCACAGAAAGCAAAGGCATTTCACCTTTCTGCTAATCAAATCCTAACTGAATGCGATTTGAATAATTTTGAAAAACAAGTAACACTGATGAGGGCAAATTGAGTTCTAAAAGAGACATTGCAGAGCAGACAGCAGGACAGAAGGACAGAAGGACAGAAGGAAAGCAAGTAGAATGCCATAAGAAAAGGCCATTTGCAGCCCCTTTGAAGCATTTCTGGGAGTGAAGTGTCACCATAATTATTAAAAAAATGAGAGAGAAGCCCCACAGATCTGGAAGGGAAATTACCATATAACATCAAAAAATAAATGTTCCACATGTGGGCTTTTAAAAAATGTGATAAAAATTGTAATGCAGAAGAAAAATATAAAAAGCTGTGATATTTCTTGATAGAAAAACGTGTGTGGGAAATGGAATCCGATTCCCCCCGGTGACAATGATCAGACAAACACTTTCTCACTACTCAGGTGCCTCCATATATCAGGTTTAGCCCTTGCTGAGTGTGTTAGCTTCCCACAGCAGCACAGGTAGGAGGGCTAGAGGGCAATTTTGAGCCAGATGATCTTTGACTGCTACAACTGTACCTAAATATTTTAGGTTTTTCTTTTTTTTTTGACAGATATATATCTAAGACATTTTCAAAAACCTCCAGCAAAGGGGGTATCTCCAACCTCTCTGTATTTCCTTAAAAATCCTTATGTTAGGAATTTTTGCCTAATTGCAAACCTAAATCTCCCTTACTGCAATTTAACACCATTGCTGCTTGCCCTGGCTGCAGTGGACAATAAAAACACTTTATTAATTTCCTTTATGCAGCCATTTTTCACACATTTGAAGATACTTATGTCTCTCCTCACTCTCCCCTCCTCTAGACTAAACAAATTCCATCATGCTGAATATTCAAGGCCTCAGTGGCTATTTACAAAGTGCTCATATATCAGGGCACAGCAGACCTGAATGGCTGTCTGAGCTCCTAGGGAAGTGATGGTTCTGCTCCTCTGTCTCAGGGAATCTTGTTTAGGTTGAGGAAAAAAGGAATGAGAACAAACTTGAGGTACTTTATGAGAGAGTTCAGATGCATGCTGTGTGTTCATCCCAAAGATGTAAACGGATATTGTGGAACTAGCTGGCCTCCTCCAGAGGAAGAAAAGAACAAAGTCAAGACAAAGGGAGGTGGTAGCTTTCCAGGAAGGGGTGGGAACTTTGTCTGGGCTCAAAAAGGAGTTTTGCTGCTCTTATTGAAGCTAAATTAGAAGTTAGGGGCTGAACAGAACCTTTGAATGTCCTGAACTTTCTGCCTTCCATCTAGAGCACATGAGGGTTCATCAGCGAAAGCTCTGTTGGGATTATGAAAGTCATCCAAAATCCTAATGTGTCCCTGAAATTGATGGATTAACAGAAAACTAAGTGTGGGAGTCTAGGTTTGGGAGTTTAGGGTAGAAACTCATGCACAGAAGTTCCACCTGAACAGGAGGAGGAATTTCTTTACTGCTCACGTGACTGAGGATTGAACAGGTTGTCCAGAAATGGTGTAGAGTCTCCCTCACTGGGGATATTCCAGAACCCTCTGGAAACAATCTTGTGTCCTGTGCTCTGGGATGGGGCTGGACCAGATGACCCTCTGTTTTTGGGGTTTTTTCCAACCTCACCAATTCTGTGATTCTCTGAGTGTGTGAATTGCTGAATTGTGTCAACATCAGATCAAGAACCACCTTCAAAAACTGGCAAAGGATTTACTACTCAGCTCTCTTCTCTTTGTGCCAAGTTCCTTTTTATACTTTTTCCTTTTTAATGTGTTGGTTGGTGCAGACATGTGGCATTGGACACAGCTGTAAAAAAGAAAATCCACAGGCAATCTTTCCCTCACTGGAGAGTGAGCCCCTCTTGACAGATGCTAATTACATCACTTAAAATTGTACTGGAAGGTGCTCAGATGCTGAAGAGAATGGGATGGATATATAAATACAGTAGATCTTAGATCCCAATATGCAATAAGTATTTGAATAAAACCTAGACTGACTCTCAATAATGCTGAGTGGAAACTGAGTGGTGTGAAGAAGGAGAGAGCTAGAGAGCTTCCTTCCCACATCAAATCTTTGCAAGAATTATTGCAGACAGAAAATCCTGATAGATTTGCAGGGAATTTGCCTAAATTCTGCGCTGCCTTTCTCCTGTTTCTAAACTCAGCACCTGAATATTTTCCATAAGTGTTAAGCAGTGTGACTAAGCATCTGTCAGGTGTTTGCTCTCTCATCTTCCCAAGGGCAGAAGTAGGAGTGTGTGTATAAGCGGAAGCAGATGGCGGAGTAAGCACATTCTGTACACAGGGATATGGCGAATGCACTAATATTGTTGAAATACCAAATCCTCAATAGCTTTGCTTTAAATAGCAGTGTATCAAGCTGGTGGGATGAAAGTCATGGAAGTGTATTGAGGGAGAAAGCTGTGTAGGAGAGGACATGAGGGAGAGAGAGATGTGCAGAAGGGGATCATTTAGCATTGCGGCAACCCAAAGGCACCGCTGGATTAAGGCTCTAATCTGCAAACAGAGAATTGATTAGGTACTATTAGAAGGCAAAAAAAATAAAAAACCAGAAACCAAAACTGCAACATAGTTCAGCTACTTTTGTAGAACTAGCAGGCAAAAGCTGCCAGCTGAGATGTGAGAGAAATGTGCCAGAGTGATGGTGAGAGGGGCACCAGGAAGTCCAGAGTGGGGGAATGATGGCTCACACCTGAGAGAGAGTGGGAACAGAAAGGAAGGCACAGCTGACTTGAGATACAGACAATTCATACTTTTTGTCACACTTAAGGACACTTCTTTGGGAGCCAAAATCCAGCAGGTTGGCTTAGCACAGAAAAGCAGAAATTTCTGAAGAACAGGGGTGGCTTTGGGGCCAGAAGGGTAAGAGTGACTCTGAGGGCACAAGGTGGGTGAGTGGCAGAAATCTGATTGCCTTGATGGTTGGCAGATGGAGAACAGAGCCCTGAGTTGTGACAGCTCCAGCTGAGGCTTTTCACAGAGACAGAAAGCAGGCAGCATCCCTGAGTTGCCTTATCGTGGTGAGGGTAACTTTAAATGGCTATTGTAATTTGTGAAAGCAGTAAGTAGGTCATTGTATCTTCTCCAATTTCCTCCCTCATTTTGTTTTCTTCTCTCCCTTCAGGAAAGCACACTTCCTTACACACTTGATTGCTTGTTTGCAAATGGGAAGAGCTTTTTAGGGAGCACCCAGATGGTATAACACGCTCAGCATTATTGTCCAAACATGAGCAGTTTGCATGGAGGCTCAAGGCACTGTTTATTAATGAGTCGTAAAAACAATGAAACCTCACCAAGAAAAGACTGGGAAAAAGTTGCAAATATATCCCACATTTATTTGGTTTTATTCTTTGTGCACTTCATAAGTCCTGACTTCCCTTTTAAAGTTGCAAATGTCATGTGGTGGTGGATATGCTATGGGAGAGACAGCAAAACTCAGGATATCAAGTTATTATAAAAACTTGGTTTCCTCTGTTCTTTTCTCTTTTTTTTTTTAATTTTTTCCCAACAGAAGATAGTGAATTTTTTTTGGTCATGAAAGGTTGTCCAGATCTGGTTTTTTTTTAATATTATCTAAGTGCTAAATATCACCTTTCTCTTCTCTATTGAAAAGTTTATGGGAAGGTAGCACAGAAACCAGTGAGGGGGCAGGGGAGAAGAATAAGAATTATTAGGCCAGTATTAACTACTGTAGAAAGTGGGGAAAAAACATTTTTAAAAGATTCAATTAGGATAAAGGAAAGCTCATTCACTTGGGGAATATAAATACTCAGCAAGCATAGAAACAAGGAGAGTACTGAAATAACAAAGACTCTAGAACTGAGAAAAGAAGGAAAAGAACAGAAACTCAAGTCATGTTCATCATTGTGTGAATAAAGATACAAATTCTGCTTTTTTCATGTGTAATTTGTTCTGGCCGAACCACTGAGTTTATGGGGTACTGTATTTTAAAAAATATTTTTACCACTTTGCAAATAATCCAAAATTCATAAGCCTATGTCATAACTCAAATACTTAATAGTAGGAGTTTTTCTTTTTTCTGTATATTATTTTCCATTGCTACATTATCTATGTCTGTTATATCAGAGGGGTCAAAATGTTCAGGGGATGAGTCATATTCATATTTTTATCATATTCATATTTTAGGCTGCTCCATGAGAAATTGCACAGTAACAACTCCAAAAATTTCAGCTCCAGCTCCTCCTGTACAAAAAATTGCAGGTATCAAAAGTTCATGAAAGACTAATTATATCCTCAGCTTTTTTAGTGTAGGGTTTAAGTTTTATTCTCTGTATGCAAAACCACAACTAGAACTAGTACTAGTGAAATATGTCAAGATGCAGACAAATTAAACTCACGTGTCTTCACTTGAGTATGTCAGTGCATACAAAACATTTATAAGTTGAAAATAAATGTCAGTTTTATTTCATCCTCTTGAAGGCAACTTTGCACTGGGAGCCCAACTGAGATTGCTTTTAGGAAAGATAGAAATTAATCTGAATGATCTTGAAGTAACATCACATAAGCCATGGTTCAGTGAGATATTGAAGCCTGTGTCTAATTTCTATGGGACTGTCCAAATGCCTAAACAGCAAAGGATCTGAATTTCAAATCACAGCATATGCTCTTCAGATTAGAGGTAAATGTGTATCCAAGTGTCTTGCAGTGACAGAACCAAACCTTGTGCTGAGCCCTGAAGTCCCTCTGGTTCATTTAAAAAATTACCTTAGAAAACTCACCATTTGAAAATAAACCCCAATTTTATTTTTAATTGCTAGTTGTTCCCTTTTCACCTCCAGTGGCTGCATGCCCTCTCTGGGGCTTCATGGCCAGGTCTTCTAAATTCCCTTCCTGCAGGTTTTCTCCACACGGTGGCAAAATGTAATAAAGCACGTCCCTACATTTCTGCCCCGCAGTTCACCTTAAATGAAAAAAATCCAAACTAGATTTGATTCCGCTATCAATGGAGGCTTAAAACAGGAGAATCAGGGACTGCTCTGAATACTTTTTATGTGCTTGCTGTTGCCAGGGAAACCATTCCCCTGGCATTCCAGTGCTGAGCATATCTTGCACTTCTAGCTTTCCAGTTCTCAGAAAATTAAGACTGTATCATGCTATCGTGGTGTGGAGAAACTATTAGGAAATCAGGACAAATGCTGCTTAAATTAATAGCCCTGACTTCTAAAAATTAAAAAAAAATTATTGAGATCAGATTTAAAATGTTCTGTATATTTTCTTTTTTTTTTTTTTTAAGGACTCAGCCTCATAATGAAACAGATTAAGGTGCAAGGACAGACCCTGGTTCATGCTGAATATGCAGAAGAGATTGCTGATTTTTAGCAGTTATTTTCTCCACTGTAACACAAAATTAGCCATGGAGTGTGTGGCAGACAAAGAAGACTGTGAATAGCTGTGATTTCTTGTGTCATGTCATAATAAATGTGATGATCACATACGGTTTTTATGTATGGGTAAACACATTAGGGCAAATTTATTTCTGAAAAATCTATTGATTTTGCTAAATCATCCAGGGACAAATTTGCCATGGTGTTTCATGCCCAGACCTTTGATCCTCTAGAAGTTATTTATGAAGAAAAGAGCTAATAAAGTTTTCCAGGGGGACCTAGACATATGATCAGGTTTCAAATTAAAATCTCATATTCTGTGTCCACAGAGGGCTGGAAGTCATTAAAGTATTGTCCTAAGCAACAGTGGTAACATCAGGGTGAGGAAAAATTTCCTTAATTTGAAGAAAAATAAAATTTGGAACCCATACAGGACTTTCAGGTACAAATACCCAATTTGTCCAATATTCCAATATCCACTTTGTCCAATAGTCCTTTAGTGCCTTAGGCCTCATCTTCTCAATGGTCAATAGGGAACACATTTTTCTTCAAGTTATCCCTATGTCCTAACCCTCACTTCCAAGGGTAAATTCAACAAGAACATCAAAAGGCACTAGCAAGAATATAAGCAATGTGACACTTGCAGGGGAAGAACATGAATCTCTCTCCTACAGGTCTAAAACTTGTTTTGGGAGCTACTGGGTTGGCCAAGCACCACCAAAAAAAAAAATTTTGCTCTTACCCATGTGTCTGCTGGCCACTACATGCTGCCAAGGTATAAGGCCCCTTCCAGAACATAACTGTCATTGTCTAGGCTGGAACTTGGAGTTTCAGAGAGACATCTTCATGGAAACCTTCTCATCTCTTCACACAGAGCACAAACATACTCTTAAAAATGGGATGAGAATGAGAAAAATGAAGGGCGAACAGATGAAAGTTCAAGGCAATTGAGACATCTAGGGTCTATCTTAAAGGAGAAAATTGTTACTTCTTAATTATTACTCAGTGCTTAAACTGGGACCACAATATTTGTCCAGACAGCTTTGTAGTAAAGTAACATTTTTTTAGGAAAAAAAATTGAGCTTGACAATAATTTAAATGTCTTTAATTTTTTTTTTATTGTCAAAGACCAGAAGAATTATAAAGTATTTTCTGTGTAGTTTCAGGTGAAAGTGGTAGCCATGATTGAACTGCTCCTGCCTGCTGTCCCCAGCTGAATCCAGGAGTCTGGGTTGTCAGGGTTCACACAAACACAATGCCATTTGCTCCTCTTCCACATCATTATTGAAATGAGCATCACAAGCAGGAACTGAGGCAAGAAACAGCAAGGTAAAATCTGCCAACTGAATCTAAAAAACAAATAAGAAAATCTGCAATTGTTATTTTGGTCTCTTTATTATTGCTCAAGTTTCCTTGAAATTTTAGTTCCTTGCTGCAGCCAAGAAACATAGAGCTATATATATTAGAGAAGTTAAAAATTGTTTTGTAAGAATTATTTTTTCTCCTATCCTGCCTGAAAAAAAAAATAGTGAGACATTTTTTTTTTCTGTGTCTACACACACATTGTTCAATTCCAAATTTAAAATTTAAAGTAGTCTGGTATTTGACATGGCAAATTATCATTCAGGAAAGAAAACCTCTAGTAACATGCATGAAAAACTCAACCTTTGTTTTTAAACATCTGTTTCAAAATGGCTATTTTTCATAGGATTATTGCAAATGTAACCTTGGCTACTTCCTAACACACAGGATGATATCCCTATCTGTTACATTCTCTCAGTCTATTTCTGGAACTAAACTTATTTAGAGCCAGAAATAACCCGATAGGTTTATAAAGGGATACTTATTTCGGTTATCATTCTCTGATAGCAATTGGATGTCAAAAAAATGGATAGCATAATCTGCAAATTTTCCTTTTCATATTAGTGTTTTCCTGTCCTATCTCAGAATATTTGAGAAGTTGATCTTGGGCTCCCTGAGTATTGCTTGTAGATAATGTACACAAATAAAGACTGACCCTGTGTTAGAGCTTTTAGAAGAATAGATAAAGGATGTGAGAAAGTGAGACTTATTGTAGAGCTGGGGAATTGAAACACAGAGAAATCCCACGAAGACAGACATACAGGCTTCATTGGAGGCAACTGAATAATAGAATCACTAACTTTGTCCAAATAATAGCAGGGGGCATGGGGAGGTATCTCCAACTGAGTGTGGTTCTAAGGAGAACAGTTTTTTATTGAGGTGAGCATAATTAGGAGTGAATAAATGAATAATTGAACTGAATGTCTAGAAAGAACCCTTAACAATGCTTGCTCTGTGGGGACACAGAATATTTTCCTCAGGGGATTGACAGGAGATCTGGTACTTGAAACATTCTAAACCAGACTGGAAGAAGAATTGAAAAGTTTACAGTCTGTCCCAGAAAGAAGTGCTCTGTAAGTGCCTTTAATGTAGCTTTTACCTTCTTCCTATTCTGTAATACTGTGATTTATGACAAGCAAGCATTCAGATCTCTATTAGAATTAGAATTACTACTTAAGGGTCTGGTTTCTCATCAATATAAGGGGATTTATAGACCTGATTTCAAATAAAGTTAATGTGTTTTGCCTCTGTAAATCCTTTCTGGGTGATGTGAGGCTAGACCACCTAGAATAAAACAAAAAAAAAATAAAAAGAAAAAAAAAAGAACTCCTCTGGCACACATAGCAATTTAAAAGCTGCACCAGATTTACCTGATAAAGGATAACAGCTCCTCTGGTGCTGTTAAGACTTGCAGAAGAAATAATCATACAGGTACTCATATTTACTTAAGGAAAAGTGTGTACTATTTAACTAATCCTTTGTTGTGCAGGTACAAGAACTGCTGATGGATGCCCAAGGCTGAGTTTAGTTCTGTGATATGTATGGGCAGAACCTGCTAAACAAAGAGAAGTGATGCATGTGCATCCAAACTCAGAAGTATTTAAACATACCTGGAACAATTTCAAGTTTTTGAGTAATATAGAAACCCAGATCTTTATGGCCTGAGGAGCATATTTCCAGTAAAGCGGAGTTTTCAGAATTGCAGCTTGAGGTTTGTTGTCTAGAGCAATCCTAAGCCTTATTTAAAATTTCATGTTTTCCATGGTTTTGAATTCTTGCTGTTGGGAGCCACTTGAAGTGTGTCCTTCTAGCTCATATGTTTGTAAATTTAAACTTGCTAAAGGTCAGAGCTGTAACTCAGGACCATGAGGTTATGCCTAAACCATGCAAGAGCTATATAAAATAGCATTCTTATAAATTCTTATTCTCACTGAATTCAGGGAACATGGCTGATGGAAAAGCCCTCACTGCAGCCTCCCCCCACCCAGGGCCAGGAGTGCCTGCTGCACCCCACAGCCTTTTCTACAAACCCATTGGAACCAAAGAGCAACAGATCCAGGCTGAAAATCATATTCTTTCCTTTTTACTACAGGACTTTGTTCTTTCTCAACATCCCTTTTGACAAGTGACTTTCTTAGAGATCATTTAGAGAGGCACAGATGATAAGTATAGATAATTAACTCCATTTAATATAAATAATGTAAAGTTAACCAGATGTTTGAACACTTTCATTTTGAATTAAAGTTCATACTCCAATAAGTTAGGCTGTTTGAACTTTGTTTCTTCATGTAGAGTTCTGATCAGCTTCACTTAGAAATATTTCAATTTATCTTCCCTTATTAGTTATCTTTACCTTTCCAAGTGGTTGAGCAGACAAATTCTCAGGATTGTCTGGTTTGAAGGAGCAATGAGGATATTCCTCCCCTAAAACTGACAATATATTATTCCTCATCTCAGTTTCACATGCCACATTGATTATTATGGTACAAAACTAAAGAAACCAAAGGCAATTGTGTTTCTAAGTATTACTCTGAGGCTCAGGAGCTGAGGATTTGTATCATCTAGAGCAACAATTTTTCTCTTACTTTTTTTGTTTGTGTTATTATTTTTAGGCATTAGTCACCCCCTCTCAACCCACATCTGTCTTATTCTTTTACACTAGGGCTCTGGTCACATCATTTGTACCAACGTCCATGCCTTTAGAAGTTTATTGTGACAGAAATAAAATGTTAGATGAGTGTCAGACAGTTTTTGCAGCCTTGTTTTCAACAGGGGAAATAGAGAGGAAGAGGTTCTGTGGGTGTCTTTGTGTCTCCAATGCCTGTGGAGGTCATCAGGGCCCGGGTCTGGCAGGTGGGTCTCTTTTCCTTTCGACTGTTCAGTAAAACCATCTAAGATTCACACTTGGTGGCAGTGTTTGGCAGAAAATCTGGAGAGAACCCAGAAGCAGCATCCAGGATCCAGGCGCAGGTCTGGGCTCACGTTTTTTAGGATGAAAGATCCAGTTTGAATTTGTGGGTGACATTTGTGTGCGCTAATCAAAGCTCTGTCGAAGTCTGCAGGAGTAATTTAAGCGACCATTAAAATAAAAAGAGAGAGGAGCTTTCCAGCCAGCCCCCACCGCTGCAAGGAATTCTTGCTCCTTGCAACTTTCCCACCTGGATTGTCAGAGCCCGTGAACAAACAGACATGGGGGGGGTTTGCTGAGCCCCCACTGCTGCTGCTGGGGCTGCTGCTGCTGCTGGCAAGCAGGGCCTGTGATGCTCTCTTGTTGCTATCTGTGTTTGCCATGTTTATCTAACACAGAGCAGAGGCGCCGGTGCATTGCACAGAGCAAGGCTCTTCTAAAGGAGATTGCAGATAACCAGATGTCACTGGCTGTCAAGCAGCTGTGCCTACCTGTGTGCACTTGTGTGAGTGCACTGTGCAAAGAATAGCTAGGAGATGTACAGAGCAGGTTTGTATTTTCTCTGCTTTGGGTCATGATTCTCTTATCACGCTTGTTTTACCTAAGCCAGGCTTAATGTGGAGGTTTCTACAAATATACAAGATAAGTAGTTTTGGATATCCTCCATGTTAGGATCCAACTAACTCAAGGCTCTGAAGGCTGATTTTGGACAAAACACCTTTGCAATGTCAAGACCTGTCTCTCGGTGGTGCACAGAGTTTGAACCTAATGCTTTGGCATTGCTTTATTTCCACCTCCAACACCAGAGACTGTTGGTATCTATTAGCATCTTATCTGCTTAGGAACCATCTGCTCATCAGGGCAGAGCTGTGAACTGTGGCACCAGGATGACCTTTGCCCACTTTCAGTCCTCTTGGCCTGTTTGATGCCATAAATTATTTGTTACCTCACTCAAAGTAAGAAGCCTGTAATGATCACAGGGCTACTTTTATCCCCCTTTCAGCTCTCTATTTATAAGCATTCAGGCTTTCAGCCTGCCAGTAACACTGCTTATAAACTCATATGTATGGGAAATATTTCAAAGTGAGATGAAGTAATTCCACTATACCCTAAAATATCATAAAACCAGCACAGAGGTTTCTAGTCCCAGAAGATGGATAGATGTGATATGTTCTTGGAAAGTTATCACTCCAGTTTTCTCGCCTCATAAGTGTTTTTGAGGCAAAACTGAAATACTGGAAATGTTCATGCTGATAAGTTGGAAGAATGTAAGTTGAATCAATCAGCATATTTTGTTTCAGTAATTTAAGATGTGATTGATTGAAGTCTAGGCCTTTCTAATTTTCAATTATTAAAAGGAATAAACTAATACTTTGAAATGGAAAAGTCATTCTGCCATGTCAGGAACACTATACAGATGTATAAAATGTACTACACTGTGTAATATGTGTGTTCTACAGGTCTTTATAGGTAGATGTACAGAGTTCTGAAAAGGTCTGCACATCTGTGTTTTCCCTCTGTGTTTATTTCCTGTGATACACAAAAAAAAAAAAAAAAAAAAAAGAAAAAGGTATTAATGAAGTTCTGCAGCAGAGATATTTAGATTTTCAGGCTGGAAAACTAACCATTGACAGCAGTGATCCAGAATGGGAAAATAATTTCTGGACATGGTTGATTAAGCTCCCTGTATCATGAATGAATCAACCCTACATATAAAAAGAAATTCCCAGCTGATGATTTCACAAAAGGGAATGACCTAGGAACTTACATTTCTTTACCCAGAGTAGCAGAGATGGAAGCTGGAACTAGATAATCAATGTTCCAGCCCCAACCATTCTATGATTCTGTGATCAACACCAAGTGGTATTGCAGGCACAGCAAAATCCAGCTGGCAAATCTGACAGGCCAAAATTGAGAAAAAAAAAATCTGGAGAAACACCAACACAATATCAGCTATGACCTGTGAAAAAAAAAATTCTGTGAGTTTAGTGGCTAGCTGAGAAATTCAGAGAGATAACTCTGCGTGCTGAAAGTACACCCTTAAAGAGACACATAAATGCCCGTGGGATCAGACATCTGAGCATTCTTGTGGTTTAAGAATTCACTGTGTGTCAAGCAATCTGGAGTAAATGTCTGATTGCTTAATCTTAGTTTATGCAAAATATGAAGTAATTTTGCATAGCTTAATGCATCACCAAAGATGATTAAGACAAATCGCCTTGCCTTGTACTTGCCAAGCGCATGCAGAGACAGCTACTGAAAAAACATTTGCTGTGGGTACCCAATTAACTCATGATTAGATAGCTCAGCCCCAGGAACCATTGAGAATCTCTAAGAAACACACTTGTGAAGATGTTTGGGAATTTAGAGATGAAGATAAGCTCTTTCGAAGCACTTCCTCTAAGGGCAGAACCACCATCCAAATTTCCTTGTGCAAAGGACAGCTAGGCAGCTGGTGAGTCAATTCATGGACACAAACTAATATTCCTGAGGACCAAGCAGTCAGGTTTCTTCTGGGAAGACAATCTGGGGCTACCTAGTGCACAACAAGCCAATGGTACTTGTCTTTGTTCTCGTGGAACCTGACAGTCTAACTGAGAGCAAAACAGCATGGGACTTGGATAACTACACCTTAATAGACTCAAAATGCGCACATTTCCATAAAATAAAATGTTAGTCCTAAATCTTAAACCCTCTCTCTCTCTTAAACTTCCAGAAAAAAAAGAAAAAAAGTATCTCAAGATAATTCAGGGAACATACATTGTGTGGATTCTCAAAAAGGATTATTAAGAGCATTTTGAGAACTGTTCAGAAAAATAACTGTGCTAAGTGACAGCGCAGGATTGTAGATTAAAATTCAGTAAATATTAATTAGAATAAATGCAATTATACATACATCTGAGAACAGAGAGGGAAATGAGGGAGACAAAGTCAATTAAATGTAAATTTAAATTTAATTGAAATTCTAGATAGTAGAGATATTTTTGCAAGCTACTGAGGAATCCCTGAGTACTTTCAATTCCTGATTGACATCTCCTGCCCAACTAATGCAAACTAATGGATATTTTTTGTGTGAAAAGGGGATTTATTATGCTCTGTACTTTCTGCTGGCAGCAGTGTCCTTTTCTGAAGCCACAGATCTCCCACAGAAGAGCAACAGCACATACTTAGAGTATTAAAGATTAGATTTCTACTGAACAAAAAGTATATGAAAATATTTTCCTGGATATTTTCACCTATTGTGACTGAAATCCAGTCAAATATTTACTTGAATTGATTTGAAACACAAATAAAATCATTCTAAATAAAAAGTGACATATTCAGGCTTGTAAAAAAAGCCTATATTACTTTCATTTTCAATGACAAAATAAATAAATTTCTTTTTTACAGAGAAGAAGGTAAATGGGTGGACAATGGAGGGGGGAAAAATAAACTGTTCCCATTTAAAAAATCCAAGAATTCTAATCTATATAAAAACCTGCCTCAAAAAAACTTCACTCTCAAAATAAGCCAAGAATGATATTTCTAAAATTGCATTAAAACACTAAAGGATAAAAGATACTCAGTGTTATATGCAGCAGTCAGTCACATGTTTTTTCTATATTTATATAAAAAATTCACTTGGTCGGTAGTTTTGTTTGAAAATATTTCTTATTTTGTAAAAACCTAATATTGGTACCACGGTTTTCTCCCACAGTGTAATATTATTAAGTCCTGTGGAGGACAGTGGAACTTTTCAGTGAATTTCAACATATTGTGGAGGTAGGGCTGCCTTATGACAGATGGAATTCAACTGGGATACAAACGAGGTTATCCTCATAGACAGAAGCACTCTAAACTTCTCATATGTTTCTCAAGCTGCAGGATTCTCTGAGGATCTAAAACATTTGGAAACTCATGGAATGTTTGACTACGATATCTGTTCATTATTTGGCAGCCACGGGAAAAGCAAATATGATTTTCGGTTGGATGAGAGTGAAAAAAAAAATAAAAGGATAGAAAAAGTTTCTTTAAGATAGAATGCTTGGAATAATCACCTTCATCTGGAACAGGTGTGATTGCAGGTTGCTTTATTCCCACAGCAGCATCTGGGCCTACCTGCATGAAAGACCATCCAACATTGAAGAGTAAGGAGCTTTTTTTTCAAGTTAGCAAGGAAATTTTGTAATGAAAAGCCTCAGGAATGTCCTAAAGAACAATCCAAACATAACTTCAGAATGCATACCAACAAAACACTATTTATGCATTTTATTCTTGCAAAGCGCCTGCCCTGATCTTAAAAAAACAAAGTACTAAGATGTGAAAATCACAGAATCATAGAATGGTTTGGATCAGAAAGGACCTTAAAGGTCCCCCTGCCATGGGCAGGGACACCTTCCACTGTCCCAGGTTCCTCCAAGCCCTGTCCAACCTGGCCTTGGACACTTCCAGGGATGGGGCAGCCACAGATTCTGTGGCCACCCTGTGCCAGGGCTTGACTACCCTCATAATATAGAATTTTTCCCCTAATATGTATTCTAAGCCTTTTTCTGCTAAGGACACCCTCGTCCCACCACTAAAAGTCCTTGTAAAAAGTCCCTCCAGATGGACTGAATAAAGTGAGACAACAACAGAAATCCTCAGTCACCCAGTGGGTTTCCCTGCTTCAGGAAGCCTTCATATCAAACATGATAAGAGTTTTCAAAAGGAAGATAAAGCAGTCGCTCGGAAACAGCAAGCAGCACTTGTAAGCGCAGACAAAATGGCAACACAAAACGCCTGACTTCAAAACATATCTGATAGATTCACAGCAAAATAATAAAGAGATCCCAGTCCCCAGGCTCCCTATCCAATCAGTGGAGAGTCATGCAGGTCATGACTGACAGGACCCCAACTCAAACATCCCAATGACATCCCCTGGGAAGCCTGAGAAAGTGTGCCTCGTGCTTTAAAGAGGAGTTGCAGACAAAACCCAGGCAGTGCGAGTACCCTTCTCAGGGAGGCTTGAGCTGCAGCAGTGATTTTCACTATAAAACACAGCATAGCAGGTGTGGTTGAATGGATTCATCAGGTAAAAGAAGGCAAGTGTCCTCCAGTGACTGTGAAGGCAATTGCACTCACGGTGGTTTGGATTTTAGGTTTTTCTCCATACTCTCAAGACAACATGAAGTACTGGAAGCGTCATTCTGATATAATCAGAGAGAGCAAATATTGATGTTCATATGCCTTTTGAATTGGATAAATGCTTATTTTTATTTTAGTAAGGAGATTTATTGTAGTAACTCATAATAAATATGAGAATTTTATTTTCCTTTAACCACACAAACCAATTAGATTATTGTAATATTAAGGAATATTTTATTATAAAATAAGCTTACTGGAGTATGAATGTGAATGACAAGATTGCTGATCATGATAAGCTTGCTTAGAAGAAAGTTAAAATGCAATACCCTGTTAAATTTTCTGTGTTGTCCTTTGTTCTCATCATTCATCCACCACCTCAACAAGACATAGGTAAAATTATTCTTTCACTGTTCAATGAGACAGATCCTTAAAAATGAAATTGGGGAGTATAATACATTTAACTAAATGAGAAAACAATTTAAATTAAAATTTTGCACTGAGGTGTATTTTGTCTGTCATTGAAGTAAAGGATAAACTTTCATTCACTTCAACAGAAACAGATTTGGGGAGGACTGCCATGCACCACCACAATAAATCAGTGCCACTGATCTTTTTAACTAAGCCTGGCTGCAAGGTCACCAGGACATTTTTTCTCTTTTTTCACACTCTTTTCCTAGCTTGATTCTGGCATGAAAAATAATTTCCTTAACTTCCATTTGGTATGGAATAGCCTCTGCTTCAAGTTAACAGTAGATTAACACTGTGAGAAGCAATAATATTTTTGCAAGTGATAGGATGAATACAGTCTGACTTCTCAGTCTTTCATCTCATCCCTCTTTAGCACTGTGTCCAAGAAAGTGTCAGACTTTCAAAGCATCTTTCTCATACACAGCCTCACATAGCTAAAAAAACCTCTCAAGAGCACACAAAATTTACTAATATGTTAGTTTGTAGCATCGGTACCTATTTGTAAACCAACTTTAATTAGCCTTTGTATTTATTGAACTGATAGACAATATAGGCAGTGACATGAAGACATAATTTATCATATCAGAGAGGAAGCACATACATTATTATCAATGCTTTATTATCTATGTTTAAATTCCCTCTCTGGTGTGCAATGGAGTGCGAGTAATATCCAGACTTTAACTCCTTCATGGCGCTTCAAGTAAGAGGATTCTTTCTGGAGGCACCTATATCACCAAACCTTTTCTGCTGGGAGTAGTTTCTGCCATGATCTATATGTCTGGAATTTGAGTAAATGACCTATGACTTCAGCACCAGCCGCTACAACCAAAGTTGAGGTCACTTCTTACTGTGCTGCTTCTTCTTTTTATTCTTGTGTTTGTTAATGTTCCAGACTTAGTCCAGAGGTGAAAATATTTGTTAAGAACAAAAAACAAACCAGGGGGTAGCTAAAGGACATAGGAAAATATCTGCTGTAGGACATGTGGACAAATCTTCAGGCTCATGTGGCTTTGTTCAGATTTCCATCCCTGCCACAGAATTAATGTAGAACATGGGGAAGGGATGAATCATAATAGGGCAGGGGGAAAAAGCATTAAATTGAAAAGGGGTGTGGGGATTACATTAGATATTAATGAGTTGTTCTTCCCTGTGAGAATGGAGAGGCCCTGGCACAGGTTGCCCAGAGAAGCTGTGGCTGCCCCATCCCTGGAAGTGTCCAAGGCCAGGTTGGATGGGATTTGGAGCACCTTGGGGTAGTGGAAGGTCCATGGCAGAGAAGTGAAACTGGATGATCTTTGAGGTCCCTTCCTACTCAAACTATCCTGTGAATCTGTTATTCAACAAATATGCAAAATATAAACCATGCATTCTTTGTCCCTCAACTTCCTTATATGTTTCTATTAATATTTTTCATGAGCAGAAACCATTTCTTCTAGGGTTTCTCAACATATAGCTACAAAAGGTAACTACAAATTCCAGACTGCAGTATTGCAGGGGTTTATCAAACTTCAGACTTTTCTCAGGAGGTTGAATTGCCAGCCACATCAAGCTTCCCTCTTTTCATGGCACTCATGCTGTCTGTGAGACAGAGAGTGTACCCTGTTGTGCAGCTTCTTTCTGGCTAGGGTTTCATTTCTGTGTTCACTCATTTGAAGATAGAGCTGCTTTTTAGTCCATTGGGAAAGAGGATCCAAACTTCATAGCAGTCTTTTGGCTTGATGTGGTGGCGAAATATTTTAAGAACTACAAGTTCTATGTCCTAGAACTACAAGCTGCAAGGGGGGCTCTACTGTGAAAATACTCTTAACTGGGCTGCAGAATTCCACCTTTTAATTACACTATCAGTCCAGTAAAATATAATTAAACAAGGAGAAGTTTGGCTCCACCAAGCATTTATTCTATTCCAGTACTTCAGGTTGATTTTTAGACATTATGGAGACATTTGTAAACTACCACGCACCTCTGCATGCTGGATTGCTTCCATTTGCACTTTTAAAAGCTGCTATATGAACAGATAACAGCTTTTCAAGCTGAAAATGAGTGTGAATTATTCTATAAGTTCACATGAGGGGGAAATTTTTTTTCTTCCCATTCATCAAGTTTGCTAGTGTCAATGCCTCACCTTGTTCATCATTAATGTGTAAAATTATATTAAAATAGCATGAAGAATTGAAATATAAAGATGTGAAACCCAGGAAATTCACACAAGTGTTGTGATTTCTGATTTGACTCAACCTCATCATCTGGTGTTGCTTTGGTGTACAATGTTTTGCCAAGAGGCTTCAAACAGGACACATCTCTACCCACACTGTTTTGTTATATTAAAATAAGGGAAAAGTTTAGGGCTAGACTTGAAAGATACTGAGCAGTGTAATATCATCAGCTTTCTCATATGTCAAAGGATTGGATAAACAAGGTCAAATCACAAGGAAAGTGTGGAGGGCATTCACCACAGAGCCACAGAGGATGGTTTGGTTTGAAAGGAACTCTAGAGATCATCTTATTCCAATATCCTGCCATGGGCAGGGACACTTCCCACTGTTCCAGGCTGATCCAAGTCCTACCCAACCTGGCCTTGGACATTGTCAGGGATGGGGCAGCCACAGCTTCTCTGGATGGTGATAGTGACAAGGACCAAGGGTATCAATGTTCAATTGCTTCATGCTCTACCAACATCCCTGGTGAACTCATCACCCATAATGAGCAATTAGCTGGAGTTCTGGATGTTGCTGATGATTCTGTCTCCCCAGCCACTGCTATCACCATACACTTTATGGTCCTGTAGTTTCCACACAAAAGGCTAAGTATGCCTAGCACTAAAACATTTCTAGATTTCCCTTAATGCAAATTGTGATGTAATTAGTATTCTGCCCATCTCATAGAATCGTCAGGGTTGGAAATGACCTGTAAGATCAAGTTCAAACATTAATCCAACGCTGCCAAGTCTGGGAGCAACAATATCTTTTGATGGTTTGGGTGAAGAGAATGACATTTTTCTTCCCCCTTTAACATTAGTGTTCCCAGAACAATTTGTCCTTCCTGTTGTTACATTTTAGAAGTGCCACAGAGCAGCACTGGCTGTGCTCTCATTTTTTTCCTTTACTCTACAAGAGGCTATCTTGATCTCAGGACAGCCTGACTCCTCATACAGAGTTTGCAGGTCTGCTCCATTCTGGAAGACACAGCCACTGCAGGCTGTGAAGGAGGGGAGTAAAGAAGAACAAAATGTTTTCCATTTGTGCCTTGCCAAGCAAAGACTTTCAGACAGAACCACTTCCAGGTGATGCAAAGTGAAGGAGCTGCAGGAGAGGCCTTAGCAGGGGCATGACAGGGTCACATAATCAGCACAGAACCACACAAAACAGGGAATAACTCTGGTTTCATGGGCAGTATTATAACACAATGTCACATTGCAGCAGTGCCCAATCATTTTGAATTGCAGTCCTCCTGCAGTACAGACACATCTCATCTACTTTCCTCCTCCCTCTTCCAACCCATCTCTTCTAAGGCAGGAACCCTCTCCCTGTTTACATGTTGTTATAATCCTGGGCCCATTGTGCTTTACCCTGAAATATCTAGGTGAAATGAAGGAATTTAGGCGTAATAGCATTTTTAAAAATACAGCAGTGATATGTATATATGTATACATATATTTCATTATATATATAAGGAAGCTACTGATCCCTTCACAGAGAACATAGTACTAGTCCCTTGAAACAGGTAAGCATATTTCCCTCAGGGATAGCTCCTAAACACTTCAAGATGAAAATAATAATAGCAAAATTATATGGTATAGATTGGATATTGTTAACATTGGCATACATAGTGAAAAAAAATTATTATAAAACTCAGGAGGCAAGCTTAAATATTAGGAAAAAATGCCTGCTACAGAAAGGTCTGGTATAAAATTAACAGGAGCTGGTGCTGTTGGAAGTTTAGATTATTTCTGAACCCATTCCAGTCATTTCTGTGCGCATAGGAGATCATGGGTTAAATCAACAGAGAGACAAGAATTTACAGTACAGTTTCTCACTGAGGAGTTGCATCTCCTTATGTGAGCGGCTGAACTTGGTCCTTGATTTTGAGGAATTGGCTTGAAGCTAAATAAGTTTCAGAATTAGTCACACATTTTCAGATCCCCGTGGCTCCTACATAAGAACAAGTTCAGCTGCCCCTGGAGGTGAGAATGTAGGAAGTAAATTAAAGCAATCTTTTGCCATTAAGCTAGTGTGTACATTGAGATTAATTTTTGGTGCCAGCAGGGCTTTGCTGTGAGGATGCTCTCAGCAGGGCTGCAGTCCTAACCTATGGCTGTTGCTATAGGGGGAAAAAAAAACTGTCAGGAAAGGGGTGCCACGGCACCAAAAGGGGAAACACTCCTTGATACAGCTTAAATTAATGCTAATTAAAATAAGAAATAGGTAGCAGGAGGGAGATGGCAGTGTTAATCAGCATAATATAAGGCAGGGGGCTGGAAACGCTCCACTAGGATCTGCGCCTGTACAGCTCGGTTTGTTTACAACAAACAAAATCTTCTCAGCTACTGTTACTGTAGCCATGGCAACAGTATTGAGGTTACATCTATCAACAAAGAGAGCAAAACAAAGATAAGGCTGGTGTTTAATAAAGATGAGCCATGATAATTATACACCAGGCAAAAGACGTCTGCAAAACGAATAGCCTGTGCCCCCAATTTATGTGACACTACCTCTGCAACAATAGAAATTAGATAAACTTGTGACACCAGTGCTGCCATTTCCCTAGTAGGTGGTCGAAAGGCATTAAGCATACTCCCACTGCCTTTAAATATTAGACAGGGATGCAAACTCCTTGCCCTCTTACTCATTCCATGTGCAAGTCGTGGTGGTTTGGGTGCGACAGAGACAGCTGAGGTTATTCAGAGAGCATAAGAGAGAAAAGGAATGCTGAGGCTCACAGGCACAAATTACCCAAGTAGAAAAAATAGCATTTTATAAAGAAATATAATTTCTACCACTTGGGATGTGAGCCAAATGCTGCTGAATTTTATCTATGTATCTATTTAATGTCTTCCATTTACTTCCTTGCAAATTTTGCAAGTAGCACAGAGTGTCCATGTGGTCCCTTGTGAAGAGGTCGTGTGTGATTCAGTCTCCTGGGAATGAAGTCAGCTTGTCTCCAGGATAAGAGGCTGAACAGCAGGAGTCTTCAGATGCTCTCCCCCTGACTCCCAGCTCCACAGCTAGGGACATGCAGGAGAAGCTGTGCTCCAGAAGTGGAAATGAGAGCAGGAGATGAAAGGATGGGTGGCTTAGGAAGTCTTTGCTACTCACATCTGACATATCGATCCCTTTTTTAGTCAGAGAGGACTTATTAGGAATGATTTAAGCTAAATTTTAGGATGACATTTTGTTGCAGGGCTTCAGTTAACCCACATTTAAGGTGAAGTAAACTCCAACTCAAATAATTTGAGTAAAAGGAATGAGAAAAGTTCTTTCAAACAGAGGTGTTTGATGGGATTCCTCTAATTACTTATGCTAAAAATCTAGTCCATCATCTGGCCACTTGGCCTCCAGGAAACCCTCAAGAAAGAGTCTCTATTTGTCCCAGGTCATATCTAACATTCCCAAGATTTTCAGGATGACACAGAATATATAAAATGCAATTTGCATATGGCTACCTTATACAGAGAGATGAATTTCTCCCTCAACCACCACCAACCTGCTTTGGATTTTTCAGCAAGCTAATTTTTCAAGATAGATTATTTAAAATCACTTGTCTTTAATCATCTAAAAGCTAGGAACTCATCCTGAGAAATTAGTTGACTAGACTACCTCATTAGCAGCTGCAGAGAGACCAGCCCTGCCATAAAACAAGATTCATCACATCTAAAGATAGATGTCTAAGATGAGTCATCCTCTGAAGAGTTTCTGCTGAAGAAAGACTAAATGACTAACTTAGAGCAAGCAGATCTCTCTTAGGTGCCTAAATTAAAGTGAGATAAACTTTAAGGGCATTCATAATTTCATATAATGATTCCTTAATTTTATTCTTTTAAAATAGATGGAGACATCATCGGGTATTGTTGTCCTTATGTGTTTTTACCAACCAGCAAAAATTAGGGTGATATTGTTAAACAAAGAAAGGCAAGGGATCTTTCTCTAGTCTTGAAGTGAAATGATAAAGTTTGGCTGAAGCCATTTATACACACTATTCTTTACATCTCATCTGTGTCCTGGATAGGACCAACCATCATGGCTCTTTCATATAATTCTGTTTTTGTACAATTTTTCTCAGAATATTTGACAGTGTAAGATTCAATTACAGATGGCGAGAAACATGCATGAAACAACATGAAACTTACAGGTTTTGTTTCTTGCATTTTGGTGTGGCATGAAGACATGCATGGTTCTCTCAGGAAATAATTTTAGAACTGCTGGAGTGTATAGAGATAAACAAAAAGCACGTCTGTGTCTTAGCCACATAATCCATTAGAAATGATCCTTAAGTGCTAATTCCTCTAAATTGTGTCTCAAATAATATTAGGAAGCGTGGCCAAAAAAACTCTCAGAGTGTGTGCAAGTAATATAAATAAATGATGCAGGATTCCAGTACAGGCATTGTCAAAGCAACTATTATCTTCAATGACACAGCAATTTTTCCTCTAGTTTTTCTCTCTGCTTCAGTGAATCTGGGCAAAGTCAAGTGTGCTCAAACTATTTAAACTATGGGTATGCACATATAGGTAAGTGCCTCAGGGTGAAAAATAAGTGTGGCAATGTAGTTTTGTAGTGCAGCTACCTGAGAGGAAGTAGGAATAAATCTCAGCAAAGATGTAGGAATAAAGCTCAGCAAAGAGCAGTCAAAATAATAGGAAAAAATGCCACTGAGCATTAAAAAAATGTTTTACATTATAAAATTACATGTAGCATCATTATATAAATGACAAAATGCCTTTGTCTTTCAAATCTGGCTTAACAGAAACTCAAATTTGCCATCTGAAATTAGGAACCATAAAAGGCTTCCAGTGGCTTTAGACATGATTGTCCAACTCTTTGGGAACTGCATGCAAGCCACAAATGCAAACTGTGTCCAGTAAATGCTCCTCCAGGAAGGTGAAGACTGTGGAATGATTCCTGTGCTTCTGTCTTCCTGGTTATGTGAAACACTGTGAGCTCCATCCCACCAAAAGAGAATTAAAATGTGACAGAAAATTCTGCTGGTTGCAGGGTTCGTTTTATCCTGGGCATGGTGGATTTCCCACTGGAAGACTTTAGACAAGCCTCTTCTCCACCAGTTGAACAGAATCCCATGTACTTATTTTTGGAGTGTTGCTTCTCTTGGCCCATAAAATTGAAGTTTCTGTTGCGTGTCTCAACTCAGCAAAATAAATCCCTTCCAATGCTTTTCACAGCACTTGTCTGCCTGGATTTTTTTTCACTTATTCTTTCAGGAAAAATTTAAATCAATGCAAGCCAATTTATGGCATATTTTATTGCTGATTGATCGCTGTTCAGGCTGTGAGATGGAAATGAATCTCCTACTTCCTCTCTCTGCTCCCCAGTAACTTGTATCTAATGATTCCCATGGGGCAATCCAAGTTGGAACTGTTTGTGTCTGATAAATTTCTCTTTCACAAATGTAAAACTCTCTGGAATCTCAAAATATTTTGTTAAATATTTTGGTTTCTTGTTTAACCAAGCAAGGAACATGTTGTCGATTTTTCACAATGGACTTGTCTCTTCTCCAGGAAGTTCTGTAAAACAGAGACAATTTTTAAACTTTAGGAACCAAAATGCTCCTTCCATACATGTATTCCCGAAGAAAATTTTGGTCCAGATGATGTCTTCATGGAAGAAGCTTTTCCCCTAAGTAGATATATTATTAAAAAAAAAAAAAAAAGTGCAAATTATTTTCAAAAGAGGGTGTGAAATTAAGTAGGAAACAATCAAAAGGAAAAAGAAGTTCTGCTGAGACTAAGACAGATGCAGTTTGGATACTGGCCTTGAATCTGGAACAGATAATTTAATTACTGACAGTGTTACAGACTCTCTACCTTGGAAAAATCAATTTATCCCTGTTTTCCAGGAAATAAAGCCATTTGTTTTGGCTTTAGAACTAAAGCCAGGAACATTCTTCCATTTGAGTTTGTTTTGTCTAGTTTTTTGTTTGTTTGTTTTTGGTTTTGTTTTGTTTGTTTATTTGTTTGTTTGGTATTTTTTGTGTTCTAGGATTGTTTTTAGCTCTCCCTCCTAAACATCAAACTATTAGTAAAGGTTTTAATGAAGCACTTGTGAGCTTACAGGGTTTGCTACACAGGTAAATGCTGTTTCTGTGGGCTGGATACAAGCTGAAACCCTCCATGTTCCCTCTGCCACCAAAGGATTCCTGTAGGGTTCTACATCATTTTTATACCAATATCTCAGAAAGCATTAACAACGTGTGAGTCCAGATCTTGGAAAAGATGGAGAAAATCTCCTCTGCAGCTGCTCTCTGCCCTCAGATGTGCTGCAAGGTGAGGCAGCAGCAGTGGGGGTGTCAGTGCAGGTTGCTGCTCTGAAACTGCAGCTGCAGCCTCCTCCTGCCAGGCACTTTGGTGGAGTGGAGAGTTCAGCCCAAATTTAAGGTGCAAGTACAAGGACACAGCTTGCCCTGGCTTTAAGAGGCTTCATTACCACCACATATGTCTGTGTGTAGCCTACACACAGCCACTTTTTGTCCAAGCTGATGCTTTAACTTGTGGCACTAACTTTATTCTCTGCAGCAGAGGCTTAAGCAACCAACTTGTGTACACACCCATGTAGCTGAGAAATAATCCAAGGCCAGGCTGAGCTCCATCCACTGTGCTGGAGAAACGCTCAAGGCAAAAATGAAAATTACTTTGGAGTTTATTAGACACAGATGTAGGTCTTGATCTGGAGGATGTAAAGGTGGGGCTAGGTTACGAAGAAAGGCCTGCATTGCTCTGCTCCATTACTGCAATGATCCCCTTTGACTGTTGCAGTGTTTTAACAGTGTTCAGACCCAGAAGGGGCCAAAATCTTGCACAATGCATATCCACACTCTCTAGGAGATATACCTATGTACATATTAATCAGAAAATATTTCAATTTCCTATTAGGGTTATAGAACAGAGAATCACAGAATCATAGAATGGTTTAGGTTAGGAGTGACCCCAAAGATCATTCCATCACAACCTTTGTCATGGGCAGGGACAGCTTCCACTGTCCCAGGTTGTTCCAAGCCCTCTCCAAGCTGGCCTTGAACACTTACAGGGATGGGACAGCCCCAGCTTCTCTGTGCCAGGGCCTCACTACCCTCATGGCATAGAATTTCTTCCTAATATCTCTTTTAGACCTTACTCAGTATAAAGACATTCTGTTCCCTTTTACCTTCACTACCTGCCCTTGTAAAAAGAGCATTAAAGACCAGCAGGCCAGAAGTCAGACTTGAATACTTCTCTGCACCAATACATCAAATCAATAGATCAGAGGTAGTAAAAAACTAGAAAACTTGCTGAAGTCCTTCCCAGTTTGTGCCTTCCTTCCACCTTCCTGATGGCCCTTAACTTGCCTCCAAAGGCTCAGTTTTTGGGTTAAGAGAGACACCATGGACTGCCTCGCCAGATGGCCAGGGGATAAAAAAAAAAATCTCTAAATGAGTAATGGAAAATTTAGGCTGAAAATAAGGGTCGTGAGATCTATTAGAGTGGAGACTGATCTCCAGAGAGAAACGGTGGAAACTGTTGCATGAGTCATTTCAAAGTGGACTGAAAAAAGTGCTGGAAAACACACCACAGGGAGTAATCTTGCATTGGATGAGGGATAATGTAAATGATTTACACTAACAGGTCTTTTCCATCTTTAATTGTGATGAATCTATGATCCCCAGAAAAACAGGCTTATTTCCTCAGTTTAATATACCACAATCTGGAAGAGAATATGACAGAAGTGTTTGGGGATGTGGTCTTTCATACAGCCCAGTAAATGCCAGGAATCAAGCTGCCAGCACACTATACCATTTTGTCGCTGTCAGTGATCCACACAACAAGACAGACCAAAGATTTGTGATGCTGGGTCAGTTTGAGGAGAGCATTTTCCCTTTCTCCCCCCCCTTATTAAGTGAAAGCTCAGACCATATGACCCATGTGAAATATCTGCAATAAATACAGAAAATTCATTCCCATTTCTTCCAATTCACAGTACACTGTTCCTCCTAATTTCACTGGCCCATGGTCTGTTTTCTAATGGGATGTTGTCTACATTGCCTGAATAAACATTAAAAGATACTTTGGCTCATTGTTTTTTTGCCTTAAGTGAGCACTTTTGTTACTCCTTTTATAAAAGACGGGAATCACCATCTGCAGGTTTTGTGGGTTTTTTATTTTTTTTAAACAAATAAATCAGGCTAAATCACCGGAGAGCTGTGTTATTCTAAACAATTTATGAGACAGTCTGTCTCACTGTATTTCCCTGTAGAAGGGATTGGGCTGATTTTATAAATGATTTAATACTGTTTTCTTCTATAGGCACCAACAGACTAGACAGAAAAATCAAAGTAAATTGAATGTAAAATAATCCGTTTTCTTTCTTTAGAGTGGGATTGTATACACATCCCTGACCATCCACTAAATTTTGCTAAAATGTGAAAGCAATTGTTTAATGAAAGAAAAGCTGTAAAAATATCAACATAAAAATGTGTGATGAACTAGCATTAGCTGTGAATATAAAAAATGGCAATCAAACAAAAATCTATGGCTGCTGGTGGAGAGAAACCAGCTTTTTTACTCAGTGGCTCAAGATCTGATTTGGTCCAGGTGTTTCTTTTCTTTTCTTTTCTTTTCTTTTCTTTCTTTTCTTTTCTTTTCTTTTCTTTTCTTTTCTTTTCTTTTCTTTTCTTTTCTTTTCTTTTCTTTTCTTTTCTTTTCTTTTCTTTTCTTTTCTTTTCTTTTCTTTTCTTTTCTTTTCTTTTCTTTTCTTTTCTTTTCTTTTCTTTTCTTTTCTTTTCTTTTCTTTTCTTTTCTTTTCTTTTCTTTTCTTTTCTTTTCTTTTTCTCTTCTCTTCTCTTCTCTTCTCTTCTCTTCTCTTTTCCTTTTTTTCACCCCTTGGAAATTTTTTCCAAGTGTTGGAGGAGTCAGAGCAGGAAATAAATTCTGATTGACTTTCGATTTGACTTTGACTTAATATTTGTATTTCATTTCAACCAGGAAACAAAACCAAACCAAACAAAACAAATCCTCCACATTCAAAGGGGCCAAGCCCAAGATAAATCAGGCTGCTCGAGAAATTTAATGTTTATATGTATCTGACATTCAAAAGTCAAAATTATCCATTATGCTTTGGCAGTTCCTAAACTAACTTTTTGGTTTTTTTAGTCATATGTAGAGGTCCTATTGATGCAGATTTAAAATAAGGCTGTCACTTGGTAATATTGTTTACAAATTACAAGTATTTAACATTAATTTTAAAAGAAGAAATCAATTAAACTATATTTATACTTTCACTGTTATGTTACATTGAAAATACTTCACCAGAACAACACAACCTAATGTCAAGCCAGGTTTTTTAGCCCTCATTTGTAGAGAACAATGGCAGCTTGCTGCAGCATCATGACTGTGTCAGCTGATCAGAAGTGTACTGTTAAATGCACCATTTTGTCTGCAGTCCCAGTGAGCAAGAAACCACAAACTCATTTTAATTTTACAGAGACAAATTAAGAGTCAAGCGTCTTCATTACCGTGCAGCTGTCGTAAAAACTGATATAGAAAACAGAAGTGAAAGTATCTTCAAATCACATCCATATTGGCATCTCACAACTGCAGCTTGATTGTATTGTTAATTAATTCTCTAAATGCACAATAAGCCAAAGACACAATTTATAAAGCATACTTGTCATTTAATTAGTAAATTAACTTTTTATCTCAAACATTTTTCCATTTAATTAGTGGATACTGAAGGCCAAGATAACACCAGCTGGAGTTTCTAGAAAGAAAAAATAATTTCATTTATCTAGTCAACAACTTTTAGTACAGTGATCTGTGATTTCTCTTCTGTCTGGTTATTTATGCTTTCCCATTATAAAGCAAAATGTGGAAATAAAATTTCAAAGATGAGTTAATATTGTAATTCACAAGATCAAGTTTGTAATTATTCATGTCTTCAGTTTTTCTTAATTATACTCGACTTTTGTACTGCCATGTTACTCACATGAAGTCAATTAAATGTACAAGTGTTTCTTGGACCAGACCCTCTGTATAAATTAAGGAGATTTGGAAATTGCTCTCTGAGAAGTGACTTGTTACAAGATGCTCTGTTCCGAGCACATATGGAAATGAAATGAAAATAGAAATGACTAGCTTGAGACATTGTAAATCCTAAATGGTTCTGCAGTTTTGCGCAGACTTCTTTAAACACAGCCAAGTTTCTATGGGGCACTCTAACTGAAGCTTTAAATGTCCCAAGGATGCTAGGTGCTGGATAAACAACTTTCTCAGGCAGGAACCAGGAACAGTTTCATGACTTCATGAATCCCAACCTTCACCAGAAGTTTTGGGTTTTTTTTTCCTTTGAAAGCACTCACTGTGTTTCAAATTTCTTCCTTTATAAACTCTCAAGAGATGAAGATGAAGGCAACTCCCTCCCATGCAGTCCACAGAGCATTTTCCAAGGAAATGAGCAGTTTTCTCCACAGGCTGAAATGATGCATAACTATGTCTCCCTTCCAGCAGAAGCTTTTCTTAGTCATGAGGAGAGGCATATCCAGATAAATCTCAGGGATGAGAAGTCCTCCACACTCTCTTGCTGAGGTTGTGCCAGAGTATAGGTTTTCAGAATTTCAGAACTGCTCAGAAGCACATTCATTTTATGTAAGTAGCAGTTCAAGGTTCTAAGTATTTCTGGGTGCTGTTCTCAGTTGCCTCTCACTGGTGTGAAGATGATATCTCCCTCCCATCTCACTGCATGTTTGAAATATTCTGGAGTAATGGTAGACATGAGGTATATCCTTTTTCCCATGCATATTAGGTAGAACTTACTGCAAAAATCTTATATTCCATGCATAAAGTATTTGAATTGTATATTTTGTTCTTTCTACTTTTTTTCCATTCTCAAGCAAATAATAATATTTTGATACTAACATTATTTTATAAGAACATTTTGGTGGAGAGAAACTTGCAGTTTCTGATGTTTTGACCTCAAAAGTTGATGTCCCCAGCCATGATTCATAACTTAAATTTACAAAAAAGGGAAAAAAATACCACTGTGAAAGGAAAAGATGATCCTAAATCACTCAAAAATATGGGAAAGAAAGTGGAACTTGTTTAAGAGATACACATTGCCAAGTTAAACTAATTGTTGCTTACATTTCAATAATAAGGAGGTTTCAATATATGGTGTCATGGCTGTCATGTTGTTTTACAGTAAATTCCTTCCCTTATAGGAGAAGGATCATGATGATGTATTCTTTAATACACATTGACAAAGTCAAGGATTCCTGCTCTTAAAAGTCAAAATTGCCCTAAGAGGAATATCTTCAGCTATAAGATATTTGAGTCAAACAAACAGAAAAATAAATATTTACAGCCCTAAGGCAATCAGACAAAATGCAAAATTGCACATCAGATTGATTGGCCCAATTCTACAAAGAGAGAAGATGCTCTCAAAAAAATGCTGTAAGTCAGTCTATATTAGTGTTTTATATCCATTGAAGAATTGATATTTGAAATGCATTCTTCTCTGGACATACACGCAGCCTATTTTTAGAGCATACTCAAGAATTACTGCAACTGATGTTCCCAGGAAGGCAAAAAATCGGAATTTTTGTGTTCAGATATGCCTTCTAGTTATTTTATAATTCCACTGAGATATGCATCTTCTGAGGTACAATTTTTGAGGAACAAGTTTTCATCTCTCCCATCCTTATATGAAAGCTGGAGTGACTATCCAGGGTTGAACGTGGCACAGGATTCTTGTAATGTTTCAAGAGATGTAACTTTGCATATTTTTATAGAACCATGCCATAAAATTTCTGACTGTACTATACATATTATTTTGATTTGGATAGTTTTTTATTAATTTACAGTATGATTATGATTATGATTATGATTATGATTATGATTATGATTGCGATTATGATTGTTGTTGTTGTTGTTTTTGTTGTTGTTATCGTTATTATTACTTTGGCCTGAGGGCTACTCTGTAGAGTTCTAAGTAATTCCAGAAGGTAATTTTGGTCAGCTTTGATAATTTTCATACCTGTGATTGAGGTAGTCTGCTAAACATTATGAATGAAATTTGGAGAGCTACCAGTTATCAAGTTGGTACCAAGGATGCCATTGCATGACAGATCATAGTCCAGCCAAGGGTGATATAGAATCCTAGAATGGTTTTGGTTGGAAGGGACCTTAAAGATCATATAGTTCCAGCCCCACACTTTGGAAAGGAGCACCTTCCACCAGACCAGGTTGTTCAGAACATTTCATTATCCTTACCAGTGCCATGATTTATCTGAGGGGCAAAACCACCATTTTTGGTGCCTGAGAAAAAGATGGTTCAAAGAAGCTCCGAGACAAAACTGATCTCTCAGCAGAAACCAACTTTCCCTTCTCCCTGACTTTCACTTGTCTGGAACTGAAGGATTAGCAGGAAGTTCCCAAGGCAGGAAGAGTGGAGCCAGAAGGGAGGTGTGAGAAGGGAAGCGGGATTTAGTTCTGTTCTCACCAAGGAGAACATGAGAAAGGTGTGAGTGGTGACAGCCATTTTTAGCGTGGCCTTTTCCTGCAGCACCCTAAACCTCCAAGGATGGTGCAGTCTCTTTGGAAGATCTCCAGGGAAGAAAGAATATTTGTGGTATTCCATGGGGTCACTCCCAGCTTGGGCTGGGGACAGGAGGAGAATTGAGGGCAGGAGCACGAGTGCTGAGGATTATTATGAAATTTTCGCACTTTCAGGGTTTTTTAATAAAGTCAGACAATGTTGGAAAAACTAAAAAAAAAAAAGGGTCATGGAAAAAGCATGACTAAATTTGATAGATTTAAAGGGTTCAATATTTAATTTATCTGAGAGAATTTTTAAAGAGAGCAATTCAGTTCAACCTGTATACACAAGCATGCACAAGAAAGCCATGAAAAGTGGATCTTCAATATATATAACTGATATATAAATCTTCATCAGATAAAAAATATAGAAGATGGTCTTTGTTTTTTTCTACCTGAAGGAAATTTACTATTAGAAAACAAGATCTGTAGATGTGTGTTGATTTCTCCGCAGTCAAAGGCCTTTGAATCACTGACTTGAAGAAATAAGTTATGGGACATATTTCACAGAACAGATTTTTTATTTTAGGCAATTTATTTATACTTATTTCTGTGGAGTAATGAGTCATATTTCAATAAGTGTGCAAGACAGTGTGTAAAAATTCCTAAACCAAAATGAAATATTTTCCTGTGAAATATCCCATTGGCTGAGGGAGCCCCCAAATTCAGGTACAAGCAAGATGGGAAAAACATTGTTCCACACAATGCCATAGATGATCCAACACCAATTTTCTAGCTCCCCACTGCAGCACATACTGTATACTTCTAAATCTCTTAATCTACAAAAGCTAAAAGACTCTTTGAGAGCCCAGGTGATTTTGTTTCTCAATAAGTATTTAAATCCCTCATCCTGCTGCTTTAAATGAGGTTAATATTTTAGAAAGTTTTATGGGGCCTTTGAAAGCTTTTGAATATCCAAGACCTGGACTTGTACAACTGTGAATATCCTGGGTAAAACCCCTTTTTATGAATTGCTGTCAGATATTGTGTGGAGGTATTTGTTTTAAATCTGTGATTCCATAAGTATATAATTACAATCTTATTTATGTGTTTGTTTTATTCCTTAATACATACCCAGATGGTGGTTGCTTGAAATCGTGTTTGTTATTACTAAGGATTATTAATTTGTCTAATTTCTGTGTTTTGTTTTATCTCCCTTTTTATATGTGCTAAAAAAAAATCTTTCATTGATTTCCATTCTAGAATTAATTTTCTAAAAAATTACAGGATTTCCCATTCAAAGTTTTTATTTGTGGATTTTAAACCTGAAGGACTGTTCTGTGTTTTACTGTATCACTCTCCTTCCCTGTAAGATTTAAACCACAACATGTTATAAAGTACATTCAAATAGCTATTGACAAGTCCTCCTCTCCCAAAAATTTTTGACTGAAGGAGGAAATGATCAACATAAGAATTACCTCAAAAAAAATGCAAAAACTCCCTTACTTTGACGTGAAAAATTATATGAACATTAATTCAGAGGAATTTTACATTTCCCCTTCAAAGGTAATACATGACCCAAAATATCATGAAGAGGGGGAGCTCACACTAATTAAGTGACTGGTTAACAAACTCTGTGTACTCTTTAGTTATGAAGTTTTTTTTTCAAGCAATATCTAAGCAAAAATGTGCATAATATGAGTACTGGCCTTAGAAATAAGTGAATTAGTTATCAAGTACATGATAATATTTCCTTAGGCTGATCTTAAAATCCCAAAGCTAGAAACTGGATTTACAAACCAGTTTATGTGTGGATATGCTATAGATTTGTGATTAGGGACTAAGAACTAAAAGTAGTTCAGAGTGGTCAGAATCTAATATAGAAAATAGAGTAGAATTTAGTTGCCTAAATCCAAACCAATGCTTCTGAACATCTCTACTCAACTGCAATCTAATTTCAGAGGCATTGGGGTATTTTCTGAACACTTATTATTTTATTTTATTATTTTATTTATTTTATTTTATTTTATTTTATTTTATTTCTTTTTAAATAATATCCATTTCATTTTGAAAACTTCATATTTAGCCTTTTAATTTGAAACCAGGTGTGGAAACAGCAGTAAGAAAGAGGGCCACCACACACCAGACCCAAACTCCCCCTTGCTCATCTTTGTGGTCCAAGCACCCTGTTCTGAACAGCAGATCAGCCTCAGGGGAAGAAAAAAAACATAAAAGCTGGAGTACCCAAGAAAATTTTGTACCTTGATGTTTAGGGCATACCTGAGGTAGATGACAGCTCTCTTGTAGGCTTCTCCCTTACTAAGACACAGTTGTTAATCCTTAGTACAGAATTATTAATTAAAGAGGACATGATCTTGCATTCTGGTGACTATTCTTCAAACAGAAGAGGAGAATATGTGACCCTTGCAAAAGGCAGTCTCGAAAATGTTGCCCATGATCCTTGGATTGCAAGTAGATAAAGCTCCATTTTGTGTTAAAAACTAACTTATCTTTCTGGTTTTGAACAGTTATCTGAATCGGGTTAGTTTGTATCCCTCTCTTTAGCTCTTCCTTTTCTCTACGCGCCTTATTGGAAATGTTGGATTCCACTCCAGGTGACTTCAACCATGCAGTTTTTAGACCAAAAAGGCCTTTCTGAATGATGTGGTGAAGGACTAATTATCAAAAATATTAAGATTTTATGAAGGAATCTGTACAACCAGCTACTGAATAAACTTAATCCTGAGTTACACCATGCATGGATCCAAAGCCAGGTAACAATAAGGCATTTTCCCAAATGCAGTATCTGCTGTACAATTAGAAGCAAAGGAAGTACTTTAATGTAAGCTATTATGCAAGTTTAGTAAATGTAGGAGAATAGACCTGACAGAAGCCTGCCTGCTCCCTTTCTTTCATTGTTATTCTTCCCTTTGCTAAAATCACATTATATTCATTCCAAGATTGTTATATTCTTATTTTCTGGCTTCTTTATGGTAGCTCAGCTTTTCAGATTTCTTTATTTACTAATTGTTTTGTTTAATCCAAGTGAATTATAACATAAAGTGAAGCAGGGTGCTCTAAATAGTACCTGCTAATCTCATTAAAAAGAGTTCCAGCTTCTCAACACTTGTCCTAGCACACAAAAAGGAACTCTTTTTGATGCTTTGTAAGGTAGCTCTGGATGGAAAACAATAGCTGAAATGTTACATTTTTCAGAGAGAATTCAGGAGAATCTGTTTTATTTGAGCAGCTGACAGAGACAGTCTGGTTTTCATAAGGAAATAGCTTCCATTTCCAGTAATGAGAATCCCTAGGAGTGTGTACAAAGGTATCTCCAGGGAGTAATCTTTATCTCAGGGTGCAAATATTGGATTCCTCCTTTGCAGATTCTTCCTGGGAACCAGAACTTCCTGAATGCAATTACCTAAGCAAAAACTTGTTGAACATTCAGCACTTTTGAAAACCTCTGCTTTTTGAAGAGCTCTTTGTTAATTTTCGTGCAGGTACTGTGGATCGCTGATGACTGAAATAATAGAGGAAAATAGTGCAGTTGTTCCTGGAGCCTGACATATACAGCCATATGCTGTATATATATATATGCTGAGACTGCTTGTTTTAAGGATACAAAGAAAATATTCTGTGACTCCTCCTGTGAGATGTATTCAACTACCAAGATTTTTATCTGAAAGATTTTTCCTGTAATTGAGAGGAATTTTGCTCTGTGTCTAATCCCACTACCATTAGATGAGTCTGTTTGCCACTAATAGTTTGTGATTGCTCCATCCAGAGAAAAAAATTCTTTATAGACCAAAGACAACATTTTTCTTATGAGTACTCCATCTGCACATGAATATTGTATCAACCTAGTTCATCATGTTCAAACTCTTCTCTGTATCTTCAACGACTGGTACAAGAGCAGAAGACAATAATTTTTGGGATTTTTATTATCCTTAGTTTTTCCAGACACTGTTTGTTCCTTGTTTTTTCTGCATTTCTTCCTGTGCAAAATATTATTTCATTAAAATTTCCCTGTAACAACCTACAAACCTACAATTTATTTAAGAACAACACTAATTGACTGTGTTAGAATCCTGTCAAGTGGCCTCTCTCCTTCTGAGCTTTTACCAGAAATAATTTCCTCTGCTAACAAATTACAACAAAAGGTGAGACAAAAGGAGAAGGGACCACAGAGAGTTCTTGTGGATCAATCCAAGGTCAGAACTACACAATGCACTCAGATTTCACAGAATATTCTGAGATGTAAGAGACTCACAGTGATCTCTGAGTACAGCTCCTGGCATTTCACAAGACAATCCCCAACAATCCCACCTTGTCCCTGAGAGCATTGTCCAAACATTTCTGGAACTCCATCAGGACTGGTGCTGTGCCCATTCCCTGGGGAGCTGTTCCAGTGCCCAAACACCCTCTGGGGGAAGAACCTTTCCTGATACCCAACCTAAACCTCCCCTGACACAACTTCAGGCCATTCCCTAGGGTCCTGTCCCTGTCACAGAGCAGAGATCAGATCCTGCCCCTCCTCTTCCCTCACAGGGAGCTGTGGCTGCCCTGGGGTCTCCCCTCAGCCTCCTCTTCTGCAGCTGGACAGACCCAGTGCCCTCAGCCCCTCCTCACAAGGCTCTTCCCCACCTTTGTTGCCCTCCTTTGGCGGGTCTCTAAACTCTTAAGACCTTTCTTATCCTGAGGCACCCAAAACTGCTCACAGTGTTCAGGGTGAGGCAGCCCCAGCCCAGAGCAGAGTGGGACAATCCCCTCCCTTGCCCGGCTGGTGATGCTGGGCCTGATGTCCCCAGGACAGGGATGTCCCTCCTGGCTGCCAGGGCACTGCTGACTCAAGTTCCACTTGCCACTGACCAGGACCCCAGGTCCCTTTCCATGGCACTGCTTTCCAGGATCTCATTCCCCAGTCTGTCTGCACACCCAGGGTGGCCCCAGCCCAGGTGCAGAATCTGGCACTTGCCCTTGTTGAACTAAACTAATATTTCCTACACTTTAGTCCTGTCTCTGCACAATACAACCAACCCCAGTCTATATAATGCTCATAGGGAAGATTTCTCTTTTATAGAAACTGTGACCCTTTGACCATGTCCTGATGTTCATGGGTGCAGCTAATAGATTTACAGGTTGTCATCTGTGAATGTCCAGACAATCTTGTTTAGAGATTTATGCCAACTGTAAGTACCAGAAAAATTGTGGTTTGTGTTGTTCTTGATGTACACAATAAATTAGAGTAAATTAAGGTAAATGTATTTGCTCAAAAATCTGGGATAAAACATCCCTTATGAGCAGTCACATCATATTTAAAATTAGACACCCCTCTCCTGTGTGGTTCTGGTATTTGCTGTTTGTGAAGTTCTTTGGGTTTATTTGCAATGAAAAATGCAATATAGGCTAAAATATTACAATATTGGTCTCTTCATATTTTACATATTTTAATTTTTCAAAATATTTTGTCTCAGAGTAGTCTGTGTACCAGCAGTTGAATGAATGAGTAATTATCCTCTCTAAGCAGTGATTATTCTTCTTTTCTGGAAGTGAGCTTTCCTAGCCTCAGAGACACAGCTGACCTGCCCTGTTCATTACCTGTAAGGGTGATATGAGCAGTAGCAAAGGAAAGCAAAATATGGTTTGTGTTTAAATGTGTAAACGCAAGCAAATAAGACAACCTGAGTTCTGCTATTCTTGTTTCAATTGCCAGAGGAAAGTGTGTGGGGTAATTTTTACATGGCTCTGAAGAAAAACAACAATTACAGGATGCTCTCCTTGCCTTGAATATAAAAATGAATGCTCCCAAAAAAATTTTCATCCGGCTATCTGCATGCACTTGCTGCAGGAGATCTGTACTCTCTGCTCCCAAGAGTTTAGTGTGGAGGGAGCTGGAAAATTAATCATACAGGAAGGAAGCGTGTAGGGGAGAATTTGGCTGACTCATGGAAGGTGTCAATGGCCAATGAAGCAGTATATTGGATAGGACCAGACAGGTTTATATGTCTGCATGTATGGAGCTGTATTTGTGTGGAAAACTCTGATCAAGGCATGACATTTTCTGCTGTTCAATGAGAATGACCCCAAAAACCTAAAAACGAATTTCTGTAAAAGGGCCATTAAATGTGAATTTCTATTTGCAGGTGGAAATGCTGAATCCCTCAGCTCAAGATCAGGAAATAGCTAGCAAGGAATAAAAATCAGTTACAGAAACCAGAAAAGTAATGGAACTGAGAATAAAACTCAGGTACAGAAAACTCAGTTTTCCGCTAAAACGGAACTGAGAGTTATTGAGGACAACAAAAAAAATTCTTGATATTGTCATTGTGGCATATGATTTTGTAACATACAAAGAGAAATGACATCTGCAACATAAATAATTACTCTGATTTACTCTTCACTTCTGGATTATTAAAGTGAAATATTTGATGCAGCTTTGGACTCCACACATTAAGAGAAGCATGAAGAGTCGACAGAACATCAGCAAGCAGGACTGTGATCTGGAGACAAAGTCTGACTTTTCTGGTGGTGTACAGCTTTCCCAGTGGGCATCTCTGACATGTGCTGTGTCTGCTCTCCAATTCCAAATTCTCTGGTCTGGTGTTAAATGCACTTTAGATCTCTGCAATCTCTGCATATTCAGATAATCTCCCTTTGCTGCTTGGTGATAGCTATGCTAATGTTCTTCCAAGGTGTCCCTTTTTTATATGTTTTTTTTTTTTTAGATTCAGGAACATCTTGACTACCCTTATTTTAAGGCTTCATTATCAAGTTTACCAATATGCCTTGTAGATTTCAGAGTTAATATGCTCATCAAGCACACAGTCATTTCAATTTTGTGATGCAGATGAAATCTCTACTTAGCTGAAGATTTTAGGTACTCAAAGAAGAAGTGAGAGGAATGGGAAACTTACACATTACATCTCATTATGATAGATTTTTTGGGTTTTGTGTGGATTTAAATCAAAATTTTGTACAAAAAAAAGAAATAATAATTAAGAAAAAGCTTATATTCAAAATATTCCTAGTGTGAGCAATTGCTTCTTTCTCTTAAATTTCAATTTCTCTGTTTGCTTTTTTCCTGAAATTGAAATACAAGTTAAAACAAAGAGACCCAGAAAATAAAATTTTAATAATGTATAGCATTAGGAATGCTTTACCCATCTTAAAAAAAAAAAAATTCCCAATTACTAAATACTTAAGTTCAGGATCTTTCCTCCTGGACTGAAGTTAGGGAGAATAAGAGAAAGAAGGAGAAGAGAAGGTAAAAGTAGATATGGGTCTAGTTCACAACATTTTAAGTAAGTTTTCCAACAGGTTTTCATGTGACCATATCTCAAGAAGCCTGGCCTTCTTGATGAGAAAGAGGCTTCTGACATGATGAAAGTTAACGGACCTAAAATAAATTGAAACCCTCAATTACTCTTGATTAAATGAAGATAAAGTCAAGAGAGAAAACATCCAAATTCAGGCAAATACCCTTGGGCACAGGGTGTAACTCTTGGGCATGATCCTTGCAGGGCCAGGAGTTGCACTCAATGATTCTCGAGGATCTCTTCCAGCTCAGCTTAATCAGTGATTCTGTGAAATTTGGTCCTTGGCCCAGGACCTTGTAAGGCTGCCCTTGAATAAGGTGTTGCTAACAAAAGGAAACAGATCTTGGCTTCCTTAGTCTCCAGAGAATCTGTAATCCGTTATAAAATTTCATCAGCTATGAGGCCAAGATTTATGTAAAGTTGGAATTCACATTCTCATTTTATATATCACTATAGAAGTACTCAGGATATATGCAAAGACTTTAGGATTTCATGTGTTCCTTTCTAATGCAAATGTTATAGTTACCCTTGTAAAAGCAAATTTTATGGTACGTGAACATGAATAGACTGACTTGACTTGGCTAAAAATGTTTGGCATTGAGCCTTGCTCATCATACATCATCTGAGGAGTATGGCTCTGTTAGCCTCATTGCTCACCATCCCTTATTTTTTTCATGTATAATTTAAAAGGATTATATGAAAAAGGATCAATTGGCTAAGTTAGGATAATTTTGTTTCCAACTTTAACAGAAATGTAAAAAAAAAAAGAAAAAAAGGCAGCCTAGAAAGCAAAGTACTTGATCATATTTTCCCTTTGGAAATAAAATTTTATTAATATTAATATAATATCTTCTTGTTATCTCTTTTCTAAAATGTTGTCCCTTAGGTATATATCAGAAGCTTTGCAGCTACTGCTTGTCAGTTAAATCTGAATATCTAGGCTGGTTTCCCATTGGGTTACACATATAAATTATTATTTTATAACTCTATGTGTATATATTTATGTAGGGTTGTGCGTGCATACTCTTTTTTATTTCAGCACCTTTTGCTTGCAATAGATAAAGATATACATTAAGAGCTTATTAGGCCTGTGGTAACTTTTTTTTTTTCTGTATATGTTTTAATCTTTCATGGTGGCACTTTAATCCCTCAGTACCTGTCTTGCACATTAGCCTGTCATGTCCTTTCAAAAAGGCAAGGCTAAAATTGCCTTCCTGTTACAGGCATTGAGAGCATTTCTCTGTTAATAATTCCCCAAAACAGAGTGGAAATATTAAAAATATATACCTCAAATATAATATCCATTGCAGTATTTTTTTGCCCCCAAGAGTAGAACTCACTGAAATTTAAATGAAAACTCTTGGAATTTGGGGCTCTGATCTTTTTCTTTCTGTTTTCTTGTCAGGGAAGGAGGGGGAAGAAAGGGAGAATGAAAAAAGATTTCTGCAAGAAAAGTCAAAGGCATAAAAAAATTATCTTCTAAAGAAAAATAAATGGATTTTCTAACCAGAAATATCCATAGGAAAAAAAATATATTTGGAAGTTCCACAAAACCTTCCATGAGATAATGACCTGTGCTGTCATGAGATGTTACAAGTTCATTTCACAAATCTGTAAGATTTTGGATGTGGCAAAGCCTTTGTGCTCAGAAAATGACTGTTACATCAATGTTTTCTTATTTACACTCTGCTATAATTTGTAAAATAAATAATTCATTACAAAGACATTAATGAGAAATTTTAACATTGTAGGCATTTTGATAATTTTTTCTTTCTTAGAGCCTTGAGCCTTTAATGTATTTTTATTTGGGAAATGATCAAACTTTTACTGCAAGTAAGTGGGAGAAATAATAATTATCCAAATCTATGGGAGCAACAGGGATCTTTGACTTGTTTTGATTCTCCAAGAGGAATCCTCAGGATGCCTCCTTTTGTTGCAGGGAGCCATGACATGGCAGAGGAAGGCTTCAATAAAATATTAGTTTCCACAAACTAGGTGAATTCCACACAGACTGGGTGCTGGCAGATCAGATCTCAATACACTTTATGGCTATATTTTTTTTTTATGGTAAAGTCTTCTAATATTGTCGCAGTACCTGAGTACACTCCACTTGAAATTGCTATGAAACTCCCAATGGGCTTCACGCAGTCTGTGTCATTTCTTGCATACCAGATCAGAAATTTTATTTTGGTGCTGTGAGTAAATCTTCACACAAGGCTGGGGATGGGTATTCCCCTACATTCATGTAAAATCTACATTAGGCTTGACATTTAGTGGGAAGTATAGGCGGAAATTAACCTTAAGGCTCTAATTGAGTAGGAAAGTGATTCTGTAATAAAATCTAAAACACATCTTGATTGTAATCAAGAAACAGGGCAGGGGGAAAAAAAGGATTATACCATTTGCTGCTTAGTGAAAAGTAACACGTACAGCTTTAGGTATGCAATTTCCTCAGATGGCATTAAAATGAAATGCAAAGTGTATAAAAACAAAAAATCTTTTCAAGTGCCTTATGGAATCATGAATCGCAATGACATTACAACAAGAACAACATGATTTGCCCAGTCAAAAGCAATTATGTTAGGGTGAAGGGGAAAAACAGGAAAGCTGTGGTCATCATAAACATTGTCAACCCAAATCTACATCTCTGTGCCTTCTAAGCCAGCTTGCTTTACTATTTTATTTGCATCGCAAAAAAATTATTTTTTTGCCTTGATGAAATGGGCCTACCACGTCTGAAAAAATGAACTTTCTGCCTAGTTCATCTTTTTCACTGTTCAAGCTCAACAATTAATGGTTTGGGGTTTCTTTTCCTTGTATTTTATCCCTGAAATGCTTCTGTTGATTGCTACATATCATACTGCAGGAACAGGCACAATTGCATAATGAACTGATGTAATCTAATGAACACGTTAACCTTCAAACTAATAAAAAGGCCTATTTGTTTCATACATTTCAAATGTACTGTGCATTGAGTTTCCTCTTGAGTGGTACTCTGGATGTGGGTTGTGTTTTAATTGAACCTGTAATTAACAGGACAAGACTTCTTTTCCCTTTCAACACAATTGCTGTTGTGAGTCACAGTCTTGAAGGGTGCTGCACACCTCTAATTGGCAATCACTGAAACTTCAGGGTGCTCAGCATCTCACAGAAGTGCTCAGCACCTCGAAATCACTAATAAATAACAAAGAGTTACAGGAGGTGGAAAAATCAAGCGCTCTCTCTGTTTGATCACAGCGTGAAGACAAGAGAGGTGAGATACCAACTTCAGAACACAGCCCAGGCATTCTGGATGAAAACGTGAGATTTCTGCTGCTGTACTTATAGGAACTAGCCAGGACTCATGTGTGAGGTCAGCACTCCAAAAATTGATCCCCACCAAAGAAGTTTAGTCACTTACCTTCCAAAACCAAGCAATACCATTTTGTTTTGGAGGCAGTGAGGAGCAGTGGCTGGAAGGACAACCCAGGTGCCAGAACATCTCTGCTCTCCCTTCCCTGGTTTGTTATCAGTCTTGTCTATGACCTAGGACAAGGGTCAGGACTGGCTGTCATGCTTTCCACCCAGCAAGGCCTGGCTGTGCTGAGGGTCTGGATACCAAAAAAATCCTCTCCCTTGCTCTTCCCAAGGCAGCTCTGTGGGCTACAAGGCTGCATGAAGCACAAGGGTGCCAGGGATTACACCTGCAGAACTGAGTTCCCAGTAGCTATCCACTATCCAGTTTTTTTTTCTAGCTATTACTACTTATTATTATGTAATAATGAGCTCCCCTGAGAGACACCTGTGCTAAAGTCTCAACCTCTTTATGCAAAAAAGGCATCTCCCACTACAAAATTGCTGTAGGGCTCCTATTACCAAAACTGGAATATAATAAAGAAGTTTTACACAGATTGTCTACTGGACCATAAAAATAAGTGCAACTGTTCATGAGCAAGAAGGTTCCTTACAGGTGTTCTTAAATGCTGAATACAGCCTCAGTCAGTCTCATTAGTAACTGCTAAATAAAAGGGTGATGAATTTAAGGAAAACAGTTCTGTGCTGAAAATGCTGCCAACCACTAGAGGGATATTATGAAAGTGTAAGAAAATAACAGTTATCATCTTCTTTCTTGTGGAGGCCTCTCCATATGTTGCCTGATGCTGTGGTATATAGCAAAGGTTTTCTTCAGAAGTGCTAAAAGTCCTGGCCCTGTCATGTGTCCACAATATCCTGAACATGACCTTTGCAAGATTCAGAGAAAACATAAGATGTCAGTATTGCCCCTCATTTCCTAAAACACCGTGTATAACTTTGACCCAAATGAAAAAAAAATCAAAACCCAAAAATAAAAACAAAAACAAACAAAAAACAAACAAACAAAAAACCCCAAAACCCAAACCAACCAACCAACAAAAAAAAAAAAAAAACCAAACAAAAAAACACCAAAACAGCACAACCACAAAAAATGCCAATAATGTACACAAAAAAACCCCACACAAAAAACCCCCACAAAAAAAAACCCAATAAAAACCCGACTAACTCCAAAAACAAGCAACTAAACAGAACAGTAAACAAACAAACAAAACCAAAACCAAACCTACCAAACCAAAAACAAACCAAAACAAAAAAATAACTCACTAAAAAAGAAAATTGCAGCATGTGTCGGTGAAGTTGGGGCATCTAGGGGTCCCTTGGAGAGTATTCTTGGGTACTTCAGACACTTGGATGCTTCAGAAAAGCACTAGAACCCAACAGATTTGAGGTCTGCATCTTTATCTGTCACACTGGATTCTCTGAGGAGAATCATGCCATCTCTCTATTTTTCAGTTTATTTAAGTCCTCTTAAGGAATCAAAGATTTCAATATTACAATATCTAATTTACAGAACACTTAGGTGGCCTCTGTAAATAATGGTGACACATGGATTTTCATCTCATGATTCTGGCATGAAAAACTATCCTTACTCTGGAAATCATGAAGCTGTTATAATTAACATGAATAAATGTGATGTTGATTTTAACATTTCTGTTGCAAGCATCACAATATTTTTATTTTCTTCAAAACTGTGGTTTCAAGAATGAGAAAAATATTATTCCCTGAAACTTTCCCTAAAAAATAAGAAGAGAAGCAGATTAAAATAAGAAGAATTCTAATCAGTATCATCTTGAGAAAAGCTGACATGAATAATAGATATGTGAAATACAGGCTCAAAAAAATTCAAAATCTAAAGTGATATGTGTGAAATATGAATGCTTTGGAGGGACATTTTATTATGAATTTTGAATACCTGAATTTAGCACTGAGGTCACCCTCCAGCTCCCCTGCAAATATACATGTCTAAGATGAATAATGGTACAATTTTTCTCCACAAAGTCATAATTTTGACAGAACATCATTTCATGTGAGATTTCACCTCTTCACGTATTAACTATATTTGTCCTGATCCTACAGACGCTAATTTCTGGACACAACCTTGCAACCTCCCAGTAATCAGGAAACCACTTTGCATTTTGATGGACAAAGCCGATGAATTTTCAAATTAAAAGAAGTACCAATTGTATCTAGTTATGCTGAACAGGTCTGGCACTCTGGTTGGAACCAAATAACCTCACCATATAAAACCAGCAGTGACTATGGGCAAAATATACAATTATCTGAATGAGCCAAAACTCAAAATTCAGTGGGAAGCAAGAGGAAAAACCCATTCCTCTGGTACTCAATGGCCTGAGTGGCTGAGAGGAAACCAGAATCCATGGAGTTATTGTAGTGTGGTGCTGTGACGTCTGCTAGGGCAGTGGCTGTAGAACCCAAAGATCCTCACATCCTCTAGCAGAAGGGATCATGGAATCTTGCCATCCACAATTGTCAGAAAGGGCCTGTGAGGTCATGGAGTTTAACTCTTCACCCAGCACTGTCTGCTCCACCACTAAGCCATGCATCCAAGGGCAATCCACACATTTTATGAGCACCTCTAGAGACAGTGACTCCAACACTGCCCTGGGCAGCTGGTTCCAGTGCCTGAACACCCTTCCAGGGAAGACATTTTTCCCAATATCCTGTATAAACCTGCCCTGGTGAAACTTGAGACCATGTTCTTTCCTCCTATCTCTTGCTACCTGTAAGAAAAGAGTGGCTTCCATCTTCAGGGCCCTCTGATGTCTACATGGGGTCTCTCAAAAAGATAAGAGCTCTTTAATGCTCACAGGGACAAAATAAGATTACAATTACTAAAAGGATTAAGCCAGTTAATGCTATTGATGTCAATCCAGCAGCAGTTCAGGAACCTGCTCTAGTGGAAGGTGTCCCTGCCTATGGCATGGGGCTGGAATGAGATGGTCTTTAATGTCCCTTTTAAACCAAATCATTCTATGAACCTATGACATTTACATTTTCCCTCCCAGGGGGAACTTTAAGTTGTGTTGACCAATTTCTCAGTAGATGGAGCTGTCAGTGACCAGCACCAAAGTCCTGCAAACACCCACATGACTTTTCTTCTCCCTGGAAATCCTGTTGCCACACAATGCCCACATTGCTGTATTCCTGAGTTGGTTTTGCTAATCATAGGAGTCAATCAGCATGTTTCAAGTGTTTCTCAGTAGTTACTACAGAGAAACTGTGAAAGTACACATTTGGCCTTGAAAACAATATTTCAGGGGCCAGAAGGCGTTTAATTCACATCATATTGCGAGGGCACCACATGTTTTGATAGGCCCTAAGAGAGGTAATTCAATGAGCATCACTTTAATGATATATGATTTAGACAGCTATTTTTTTTCCTTTTGTCCTCTCTGTGACCCTACTCCTTCCCCCTTTCTTTTCAATGCTACTGCAGACTCACTGTCACAGAGATGTCATATCTGCAGCCAATTGTGTCCTTACTTAGAAAATGATACACAAAAGATAGAATTAAATGTGCAGATTATCACACAGTTTGCAAATGGAGGCAAAGGAAATTTATTCAATTGTTTAATTCTCCTTCTTGTCCAAGACATAGGTCAGACATGCAGGGCCAGGTTTATTCCTGCCAATGGCCCATCAAAATCAAGGGAGTTCCACAGGAAGAAATTATTTTTTTTCTCAGTACCAGAAGATGATTAAGAGAGTGGAATAATTTGAGTTATCACTTAAAATTTTGGTTCAAACTGTGAACCAGTGGATGGACAGGTAGATCATGTATTGAAAAGTGAAGAGAGATTTCTATTCCTCCTTATAATTCTTGCCTTACCTCACTGTTGAAAGCCAGAACAGAAGTCTGAGAACCACTGTGCAAGAATAGAATAAAAAGGATTGTCTCTATCTTAGAAAACTTCAAATTTGACTAGTAATGAACATTTGCTTTTATCTGCCTGAAATTCAAACAACTGGTGTTCCCTCTCCCAACATATGACGTCATTCAAGGCACAAATAATCTGAGAGATGTGAAAAAAAAAGCAGTGGAAAAATGTTTGAATCTTTTCCAGAAACCTAAGGGCTGTGTGTTGAAACAACCGTGTTTCCTATCCTTTTGCAGCTCAGTTTTGACATAGAAAGTATTATTTAACCTGAATAAAGACACTGGATCAGGTCTCAGAGCTGAGGATGGTCAGGATCCATCACATTATCACAATCATGCAAAGAATCAACACTTCTATGAGAGCAAATCAACGGGCATGGAAATGCCACGCTAAATAATATCTTTATTATTTTCTAGACTTAGGAAAGGGTCAGGCTGCAGCACATCTAGTGCATCTATTGAAAAGGTACAACAGAGGGCCTTGTAGATTATATCCTAAAAATAATTCTGACTGATGTTTCCCTTCTTCCCTCAAATATTTATTGAGATGAAAGATGGAGTGCTTATGGAACCCTGCATTATTCTGCATTACAATTGAAGAGAGTATTTGGGTAATTTAATTGTTTTTTCACCTTGGTAATGTATACATTCCCAAGACTTAAGTCACACAATTCTCATAAGTTTCTGGATAAAGAATTTTAAGAAGATAACCAGTTGAAGCTGGTTTGGTTTGGATTTGGGTTTTTTTGGGGTATTTTTTTCTTGTTTGTTTGGTTTGTGAGGGATTATTTGGTGGGTTTTTTCCTGTTTTTGTGGAGTTTTTTATTTGTTTTATGGTTGGGGTTTTTTTGTAATTTCTCCTCATATTCCGTTTACATTAGCACTTTACTTCTGTAGCACACAGGTGCTACCTCTGAGTGATTTTGAACATTTATGATTTGAAAGTTTTTTATTATTATTTTTAACCTCACCACCATTTGACTAAATAGACTTTTTAGTTTGTGTTGGCTTGGTTGGCACACACAGGTATTGGTGAAACATCAGGAGGTAAATATGGTAATCAGTGAAAAGAGAGTTACAGAATCAAAGAATATGTGGAGTTGGAAGACACCCATCTTAATGAGCTTTACGAAGGACAGAAGAAAAAATGGGTTTTGCACTTAGTTGTGTTCTACTCCTGTGCTTCTAATCCTTGTCCAAATCTAACTCTCAAAATGCTTCCCTCTCCCTATGGCCACAGCCAGTCCTGCTAGTCAAGGGTGATAAGCCACTGCAGCAGAATCAGAGAAAGGTTTGGATTGGAAGAGATCTTAAAAAACCATTTTGTTTCAACCTCTGCCATGGGCAGGGATGCTTTCTACCAGGCCAGGTTGCTCAAAGCCCCATCCATCCTGGCCTTGGACACTTTCAGGGAAGGGGCATCAATGGGGAGGAGAAACAGTGATTGTGGAAGAAGGAAATAATCCTGTGGAAAATTTTGGTTAAAATCTCAGCCAGGCTTTACTGCCAAAGTGGGTAACTGCATGCCTTACAACTAGGAACAATGTTTCAGCGCTTGGCAGACATTTCAAAATTTGTACCAGTAGGTCATAAATTAATTCCTCTGTCCTCATTCCTGGATATAGAATATTGCAACAGGCTTGGGTGGCATTGCCTCATCTCTCCCTATACAATTGCCAGTGACATTTCTAATCCACACTGACTGTGCCAAATAGTTCCCCTTCACTGATAA
>NW_005054365.1:854492-861273 GCF_000277835.1 Geospiza fortis
TGCTGTTTTGTCATAGAATCATGGAATCATGGTAGACACATCTCCAGAGAGAAGTTCTCACAAGTGAAACCCCTTGATTTGGAATGGCAAAAAGAGCCACTTTTGCTTCTGTCTGGTACTGGAGGAGCTGTTGCTACTCTTGAAGTGACTGCATCTCTCCTTTAGACATAAGGAGGTCTAGAAACCCAAAAGACCTCTAAACTTCTGGCTTTATGATTTCTAACAGGGTGATGTAAGGAAAAATAAAAATAACTCTTATTATTGCATTTTCAGGAATAGCCATGCTAGCAGGCATTTCTGAGCTTTTGTTGAGCATTGTGAAGATCCGAGTTTCAGCGAAGAAGTGATGGAAACACTGATTGCCCCTACTCATTTTCCTTGGGCGAGGACCATACCTGTTTCCTATCTTATTTGTAGTGTCCACAGAAATGCAGGATCAACAGTGTATGAAATCCAAATTAGGTGTCTGGAAGATACAGTCTCAGTACAGACTTCAAGAGGGAAGAAGCCAGTGATCTTAATACAGACAGATTTCTTTGGTCACAGGGAATGTTGTACATTAATTATGGAAGTTATACAGTCACTATCAGATTTCTGTTATATGCTTCAACTATGTTTTCTAACATTTATTCAGACAGTAAACAAGAAAGCTGGGGTTTAATGGAGTCAATTTTCTTGCTGTGAAAGTGCTATGGACACTTCAGATCATTTTATAATCAGCCACATCAGTTTCAGAGAACAAATAAGTAATGGGGATGAAAGAACTGAGTTGTGTGACAATACCCAAAACATAGGCTGTGGGACAGAGGGAAACAGCTGTTATTCATAACTTTTGAGTTTCAGCCACAGGAAAGGGTGTGGGGATGTTCCTCTGTGTGTCCTCAGGCCATTAGAGCTGGACAAGGTGCTGGAGATCATAGGAAAATGTTTGTCTTTTGGAGATGGAAACAGTCCACTTCTGCCCTTCTACAGATTTTTATCCAGTGAAAGCAGCAGGGGTTTTATCAGTGCTCTGTTAGACACCCTGTTGCAACTGTGTTGTTTTCAGAACATTTCCTCAGGAGAAAAAGAAATAGAAAAAAAAATTAAGGACAATTATTATCTCTATAAAATTTTAAGTATCATCCTTATTTACTGTGCTCCTGCATGTAACCTTCTCAGCCTTGATTACAATTTTAAATCTTTTTTTCCCTGATACTCATATCTTCACTGACCTCTGAAAATATGATGCACTAATCCACATTTAAAATAAGCTTTAAAGTGTCTGGGGAGTACTGAGACATTATACCCAGCCACTTCTGCTGGGATGGATTATGACTTCGATGGCATCAAGGCAATTAATAGTTTCAATATCTAGATAGAAAACACTCTTGGTTGCATATCAGTTCATGGGATAATCACTGTAGGGACCCATAAAACCTTATTGTTTGTAGAAGCCAAAATAATGATGCAAAAGGCACTGGCTGTAGTGATTGCATCACTGTTGGTACAATTCAGTACAGTTAGACTAAGACCAAATCAAAGGCACTTCATATTCACCAATCCTAGCAAGGATGGGTTTTTTATTAACATCTGTGTTTTTTATGAGAGGAATAGATATTTAAATGGCAGGGACAGTACGTCAAAATTCGTATCTTTTCTCCCCCACTGTTAAAAAAAAATATGACTCTCCTTTTCTTATGTTTCTTCCCATAAATAATTTTGTGTCAACAAGGTAGTGAGTAGATGTTTATGTTCTACAAATTTAATTTAAAAAAAATTACTCAGTGCCTTTTTTGACAAATAAAACCTGAATATTAATATATATATATATATTTATCATTAGCTTGTTCAAAAAGCAGAAAGAATGGAAAACATAATTTTTACTGTTGCAATTTGCAATGCTATCACTGCTATTTATACGACTATAGAGGAGAGTGATCAGAATCAGGCTTTGGATGGAGATGTATATTGGGCACTGAACAAGTCTAAAATAGTCCTGGTCTCAAAGGGTTTTATGTCTAAAGAAAGAAGACGTGATAAAATCAGTGAGGTGTTTTTAATACAATTTTGCAGATATAGGGAGGGGACAAACTGCAATAGAAAAACAAGGTTACTCTGGCAATGTATCCCTAATATTATGACCTAAAAACCATCATAATATTAATTTAAAATTAATTTCAAATGCCACGAGATTTTGATTATCTGATTACGTTGGGGGTTTTTTCTTTTTTTTTTTTTTTGGTTCATTGCATCTGTGTGCATGGGAATACTGGAAAAAGCTGAAAGACATTTCCAGTTCCTTAGATATATCTGAATTAATCAGAGTGAAACCCCCACTGGATGTAAACACTAACAAGAATATTAAATACCTATCAGAAAATGTGGTCAAAGGTTGGTCTCTAATGGTTAGATTTTAATATTTTCATTTCTTCAGGAAACAAAGCTACTACATTTTTTGATAACACAATTTCTGCTACATTTTTCCTTTTGCCATTTACATTTTTTGCCTACCACAGCCTTCCTTATCAGCCTTTCCTAATTGCATTTGCAATATTAACCGGTCACAAAACTTTGAAAATGGCATTTTTTTTGTACCAACCAGGACTATTAATAATAGCAACCTAAGCAAGTTAAAGAGTTCAGTCACTGAGCAATCTTAAGGCATCAGTGCTGCCTACGGTGAAGAAAATTATACCAGACAGAGGCTCTTATTGTTCCCATGACCATGAATTATGTAAAAGCCAAGAGTGCATTTGAGGCTAGGCAGGATGGGGCTTTGAATTTTCCTAACTCAAAATAGAAATGATTCACATGTTTATGAAGGGAATAACACAAGTTATTTCATTCACTTGTCTGCAGTTACAGGGAGCAAGGCTTGGTGACCCACGTTGCCTTCAGACCTGTGCTGATGTGGTTTGGAAAGCAGGAGTGAAATGAAATTGGGTCTCCTCTGCTACTGGAGAGTGTACCAGGTAAAAGATGGAACAAAACTTCCACCTCATCCTCTTGTTTCACTGCCTTGAAATGAGTGACATCCACTATTATTCTATTTCTGCTCTGTTTGTACCTGCATAGGGTGAGACTAAAAGCTCAGTTATTGAATTTATACAACTTTCAGTTGATGGAAATGAGTACTCAAGTTTCTGAAAATGAAAAGTCAAACATTTCTAATCTCATTTGAGAAAGTTTTCAAATCAGAAGACAGACAAATAAATACATGCTAACATTTACCTTGGTTACAAAACTGCTGCTGCTACAGTTTAAAGTCTCTGTAAATGTTCTTTCCTCACTACATGGCTTAATTTTTAAATGAGAAAATAGCAGGTCTCTCCTCTCCTCTCCTCTCCTCTCCTCTCCACTCCTCTCCTCTCCTCTCCCCCTTTCAGTTTATTTTTTTCACAGTTAAAGGAAAATAAAAAATCTGTTTGTTGACTTTTCATCTGCATGGCAGACCTAAATGAAACATTCTTCATTTTCACTTTGTCAGAGGATAGATGGAAAGTGCCATCTGTAATATAATAACTGTGACCAAAGTGATGCTGCCTCAGAAGCGTAGCAATATATTCTCTCAAACTAATTTTTCCTTTTTTTTTTTTTAACAAGTGGCACTTGCTACTATTTGCAATCAATTAATTTAGGCTGGTTTTAGAAACTGTTTTACTTTACCAGGAGAAAAACACAATTTGAAAAAAATCAAGGCAAAATATACTTCAATTTACTGTGTTTGAAAAAAACCCAATCATTTTGCTCAGAATTAAATGGAACAGAAATCCTGTTTCAGGAAAAAGGAAATATTTTATCTAGATGAGCATATTTATATGTTTTTACTTCCCTAAAATAGAGAGATTTGAACCATAATATCTCAAATTAATAATCTACACCTGTATGCTTTTAGTAGAGGGTATTAATGTATGTAAGCACATCACATGACCTTACAAAACAACAGGAAATTTTCTTACCATTTTTGCTATTTTTAGGAATTGTACTGTTTGTTTTATAGTGTTTTCACAGGATTTAATAACTTGTAGGGTTTTTCTGCTATGTGATTCATAGAACACCCTTGAAGGTTAAAGTCCTATTTATGACTAAAGGAGAGAGTAAAAAACACAGAAATGTCTATATAGTTTTCCTGCATTTATACATTTATGAAAAAATTACATATTTTAAAATTGTATCCATGAAAACCTAAGATTCTGATTAAAGCTTGATACTTAAAATGACAAATAAATATTTATTGAAAAAATAACTGTCCTAAACAAAAATTTAGTTCTTTCTTGAATATTATTGACTTAAACCAAATTTATAGAACATAAATTCCTGCCTTCCACATTTTTTTCTTTTCAAATACAAAAGGAAAGTTTTATTATTTCATGGCTGATCCCTCAGACAGCAGTGACTGATGTTACAGAATCGAAATAAATGGAATTTAGTCAGTTCCCACCATCAAAAGATCTGGTCCAGCTTGTCTTCACAACCTCACTCTCTTGTCCTGGATTGCAAAGCCTCCTCTTAGCAGCCTGAGCAGCCACAGGGCTGGAAGTACTGCAGGGGACTGAGCTGTTAGAAGCTGTCAGAGCTGTGGATTTCCACAGAAATATGGTTCTGGAGGGGGGAAAACAGACTCTCCCAGAAAAGAGGAGCTTTCCATGAGTGCATTGAAGCTGCTGCAGGCCCACTGCAGGCCTGCCCAAGAGCCCTCTCAGCCAGAAGCCTGTGTCCATGCAGGGCACTGCAAAATCCCTGCTGCGCAAATGGCCACAGCACCCTCGTGGTTCAGCCTTGCTGCGCACCTTCCTCCTGCTCAGTATCAAAGCTGCATTTTAAAAAGCACCAGAAGACCCTTGCTCGAGGCTTTTAATAGCAGACAACACACATCACTAGCAACTGTCCTCCGGGGAACAATGGTGTTCTTGCTGAGGATTAAAGTACATCTCCTTCTCCAGTTATAGCCCATAATTTCTCTGCTACCAGAGCAAGAATGTCTCAGGGGAAATGGATAAAATTTACAGTATGCAGTGGGCAACTTAAAATAAAGTGTTGAGTGAGAGTCTTCTGTTGTTTTTTAAGATAATTATGCATATTTGATAGAGCCTGCCAAAAGCAAGGTGTCCCTTCTGGTATTCAGTGTAGTCTAGTTTTCCTTACCTTTGGAGAGTGTGGGGGTTAAAATTTCCTGTATAATCTTAGATATAATCATATAGACAAATAGATACAGATCACTTTCCCCCTCAATAGGTAGTAAATAAAAGTTGAATGGAAAAGAGGAAGAGAGAGCCTTTGTCAGCCACATAGGCTTAATTGTTACACCATTATTGTGTTCTGAGACCATGAAAGCTTTATCTCATCAACAAAAAGATGCATTAGCCTTTAGATTGCAGAATAAAGCCACTGCAATATTGTGAAGGATTTCTGACTTACAGTGAGTTACATGGTAGCTGGAATGCATCTATCAAATGCTATTTCTTATCATGAAATTTAAACGTATGCCATTTATTTATCCATATTGTTGTATATGAACAGAAGATGAGTGAGTGTTATTTGCTCTGCACAGCTCCATGGTGGGATATCCAAGGTAATAATGTGTATAGTCAGTGTTCTTCTGGGGGTTATTTTTGTCAACCAAATAGCAGTTCATGTAAGGTAAATTGTTCCTCTTCACTTTGTGCTGAGTTAGAAAGTTGTTCGGAAGACAGCGCCATAAAATTTAAATATCATGGGCTTCCTTTGCATTGTGATTCATGAAGCAAATAACAGCACCATTAAAAACAAGTGAAGTAGTTATCCCATTCAAATGCAAAGTCCAGAATTCAGAATACTTGAAATATGCTCATGAAACATCAATGAAAATACTTGATTGGCTTCATGGAAGATGGAGGGCAGGGGAGATGGGCGCATTATTGTTTGTTACAGCCTTACAGAAGCTGTTGAGAGATTAACACAGCAAGAGCTGATGGGGCAGTATTGGGCAAGCTGATGAGCTACTCCTAAATTTTGAGCTTATCATGAAAAATCAGGAACAGACATTCTGCTGCTGCCCACAGCAGTATGCAAAGCAGGCATTTCATCAGGCTAAAGCCTTTCTACTGAGGTCACCATGTAAACAGTTAATGAAGCAGAAATACTCCAAGGGTTCATTGACTGAGAACATTTAGATGTGTTCTGTATAACTGTTCAATTGGCAGCAGTGAAATTACCTCACTGATGCTTTAAAGAAACTGTGGACGCTGTACTCCTCCAGCATTAAATGGGGTGTTCATAATTAAATTCTTATTTTCTAAGTCAGTGTAGCAGTTTGAGTATAACTTTTATTAAGCATTGCAAAGTTAAAAGGAGAGGAAAAAGCCTAGAGGTCATAAACTACTTCACACAATTTGGAGTGCAGTAAGGAGTTATTGCTGTGCTAGTGCCTGTTAATGTATCTGCAATTTTCTATTGGGTTAACCTTTCTTTTGTCCCAGGAATTGCCTTGTAACCAGTTACTACAAAACCCTACATTACTGTGATAGAACTTAACACAAAGATATTTTGAGATGTGATTCATGGTCCTAGGAATGGATGTTGTCTTGCAGTATTCTGCAAAGTCCCAAATATTATTGGAGCTACCACAGCATTTTGTGAATCATATTTAAACATATTAGTATTTCCGAGGTTGTAAAGTTTAATAAATCCTCTATCATGTCTCCTTCAAAGAGCTCTGCTATGGTCAGCTGAAGACTAAAACTGCTTAAGCCTTCCTGGTTCTGATTTGTATTTATGCAAATGGCCCTGTCAACCCTCAGGCTGATGATGAACCTCTTTC
>NW_005054365.1:861308-869217 GCF_000277835.1 Geospiza fortis
TTTCCCTCACCACCTTCTCTCCATCACAGAAATAGATACACACGTCCCATAAGACTAGTTCTGTAGGAATAAATGCCAGATGTGGGGATTTTAGGACCAGGAGGAGCTATTATGACTTCTATGTAACAAGACATTGGTTTCTTACAGAGTGTCAAGCCCTTAACTTGGCTGTGCTAAAAACACATATTATGCATGTAATTCATCTTCCAGTGCAGAGTGTGTGAACTGTTTCAGCGCCTTTATCACTGCTACTGCTCTTCCTGGGAGCACATCTAGGGATCAATGCTCATGCTCAGATTCACCTGCCAGATTCCTCCTGGAGGCTGGGGGATTTTGTGCCTGTCCTCCTTCACTCATGACTGCTTCCTGAATGTAGATTATTGCACCAGTAGCTTCTTTGAACTTCTCCTATTTAAGCGACAGCAAAATTCTTTATGTGCTCTTTCATGAGTAAATGACAGCTCTTCATACATGGCATCTGCATTTTATACTTTAAAAGTTTTTAAAAAAGTAAAAAACCAAACAACTTAAAGTGTCTTTTATCATTAGGCCATGGAAACAGTGTCTTTGAAATCTGTGATATGTGTTGGAACAGGTAAATCTTCCTGCACTCATGGAGACAGCAGTGAAGAGTGGCATTCCCATACCTTAATGATGACATCCAGTAGATGAGGCACTGTGTAGCTCTTGGTGGGATGGAAACTGTAATGATTAATGTGTGGCTAACAACTTGTTTAAGGAATCCTGCTATTCCAGTTTGGCTGGACATGACTGTTCTTCTCACTCTGTACAGTAGCTGCTGTGCCATGGGAAATGTCTCAAAAACTGGTAAATTCTTTTCAGCAACATGAAGATGATAGCATTGCAATGAAGGCTCTAAATGTCTAATAGGTAGGACTTCCTACTGAATTAGCCAATATTATTCATACATAGGTATATTGACACTGGGAATACTCCAGTGTCAGTAAAAGGCAGCTTAAACATTGATTATGAAACAATTCCTTATGGAAATTGAAATTCTTTTAGAATGCTACTTTAACGTGTGTGCCTGTATTGATATTTATACATGTATATAACTGCAAACATGTACTTACCCACACACCACACGCACATTGCTCAGATGTAAAATATTATACAGAAAAATCACCCTGTTCTTGGGTGTCTCATGAACACTCTGAGCCAAAGGGCAGAAGATTCATTCAGGTCTGGTTAATCAGCATCCTGCTACCCAGCTAGTACCGTAGAGAGAAGTCTGTCTCTTCTGCTGGTTTTCAAAAACAGGAAGGTTTTGATCCATCTGTCACACAATTCCCCCCCCCATTTCTATTTAGAGAAATATGCAATCTGTTCCATTAATAAAACGTCGCGAGTCGTTTCCTCCTTCCATGCAGCTCCAAACCCACTTGACAGGTGGATATTTTGACCTGTACATGGTGCAAAGCACTGAGTCATATTAGTAAGTGTATGTCTCCACAAAGAAAAGAAAGATAGACACTAATTAAAACCTGGATAAGTCATCTGGAAGACTGGTAGCACACTCTGGCATTTGTTAGTACAATACAAAAGTCACTAATTATAGTAGTATTGTTAGTACCATTGAAGTTATAACAGCCTGTCAGAGGAGCCATTATAAACCACTATATTCAGGTGTTCGTAGCAACACCCATAAAAATTAAAGTAAAGCTGAAATTTGGCATGTGTGATCTTGGTTTGGAGTATTTTTCCCTTTAACAAAGTGGTCAGAGGTTGCTTGTGACTGCACATATTTGTATCTAACTTTGCTGTTTTAAAACCTTATTTTGAAAACCACTTATAAAGAAAGTTGTTTGTTTATTCCTGAAGTAAATACTTTGGGATTAAAAAGATGGCAGTTTAAATCCTATTTCTTCTGTTTACCTATTTCTTCTGTTTTCTTCTGTAGTCCTAGCCACATATAATTCCATTTTGGTCACATTATTAAGTATATGTATAACTCAAAAAGCAGAGAAGTTCAATAGAAATAGTCAAGGTACCAGGATAAATATTTTTCTTCATCTGGTTATTAATTTCTCCATTCTTCAGGTCCTGATTCAAAACTTAAGAGACCAAGAGAGAAAATATGTCTCTTTTCCCTGGCTTCTTTTTTTCCTTATAAAATGTCATCTACTTGGGGTAGGAGTTGTTCTTTGCTGATTTATACCGTGCTTGTCCCAGTGGGATTTCAAACCCCAGTCAGATAAAGAACAACGGGAATGTAAATACCATAGAACAGAATGTTCACAAATATTCCTGTAGGGGTGCTTTTAAGGTTTTACAGGAAATAATTACTCCTGTACATTTGCTAAAATGGCCCAATTCAACAAAAGCTGGAAAAATTAAAGATCCCAGCCCTTAGTTTCTCATGGCATTCTAGCTCACAGACTTAATGAAAGAAAACTGTTTATATGTTATACCTGCATTAGTAAGGTTAGATCCCATAAATTATTCAGGACACCATTAATAAGTTTCATTATGCATCAGACTACAATGTCCTCATTCTAGCAGCAGTCTCTGATTAATAACACAGCAATCACTGCAGAGCTGACACTGCCAGAGATGGGGGATTACCCTGTGTGCCCCTTGCTGCAAGCAGTCATTAATATGATGGCACAAGGATTTTGGATAACAAACCAACCCAGCTAGAACAGACCCAAACTCATTACAGTTTAAAAGCTGTATGTGTTTAACCTTTATTTTAAAAGATAAACACAGAGGGGATTTGCCTGATAATAGTAACTTAGGTTTTCTTTTACCCAAATAAATCTGCTTGTGGCAGCAATGCGAGAACATAACAAGTTGACTTAATAAGATGCAGCAGGTAAATTCAAAACCCTTGACACCAGGACATTTTCTTCAACTTTTTCTTAATTTATTGATTTTTCCCTACTTCCTTCCCTCACACAAACACAGAAAAGAAGAGCTACTGTAAGAGCCTAAATGAGAGATGTGGAACTCCAGGCTGCTCTCCAAAGTGCAGATTATTCCATCCAAGAGGTTACAGCAGTCCAGGGTTTTGGGTGACAGAGCTGTGCCTGCAGCTGGAACTGACAGGAGACCCTTTGGTGCCTGCAGCTTTGACTGACAGCAGGCCTGGAGACCCTTTGGTTTAGGTTACAATGCATTATATACTTTTCTTTGCTGAGCATCTTAATGCAGAAGAACCAGTCTATACCTTAACTTTTATCTGTAGCCTATCATAACTACTGTAATTACCATACTCATGTTGCTCTTCACCAATCACTAAAAGTTAGTACATTACAGTTTAAGCTAGAAGTTGTTTTTCAGTTTTCTTGCAGTAGAAAATTCTGAGACCTTTTTTCTACTTGCAACTTTGCTGACTTATTTGCCTGTGCTATCTTTCTGCTTGGTAAAAACATCTTCTTGTTTGAAGAGGGTTTATCCTTTGCTCTAAGTCATAAAAACCCCTTCTAACTAACACACCCTTTGCCTCCTTGGTTATCTGCATTAGTAAGGTTAGATCCCATAAATTATTCAGGACACCATTAATAAGTTTCATTATGCATCAGACTACAATGTCCTCATTCTAGCAGCAGTCTCTGATTAATAACACAGCAATCACTGCAGAGCTGACACTGCCAGAGATGGGGGATTACCCTGTGTGCCCCTTGCTGCAAGCAGTCATTAATATGATGGCACAAGGATTTTGGATAACAAACCAACCCAGCTAGAACAGACCCAAACTCATTACAGTTTAAAAGCTGTATGTGTTTAACCTTTATTTTAAAAGATAAACACAGAGGGGATTTGCCTGATAATAGTAACTTAGGTTTTCTTTTACCCAAATAAATCTGCTTGTGGCAGCAATGCGAGAACATAACAAGTTGACTTAATAAGATGCAGCAGGTAAATTCAAAACCCTTGACACCAGGACATTTTCTTCAACTTTTTCTTAATTTATTGATTTTTCCCTACTTCCTTCCCTCACACAAACACAGAAAAGAAGAGCTACTGTAAGAGCCTAAATGAGAGATGTGGAACTCCAGGCTGCTCTCCAAAGTGCAGATTATTCCATCCAAGAGGTTACAGCAGTCCAGGGTTTTGGGTGACAGAGCTGTGCCTGCAGCTGGAACTGACAGGAGACCCTTTGGTGCCTGCAGCTTTGACTGACAGCAGGCCTGGAGACCCTTTGGTTTAGGTTACAATGCATTATATACTTTTCTTTGCTGAGCATCTTAATGCAGAAGAACCAGTCTATACCTTAACTTTTATCTGTAGCCTATCATAACTACTGTAATTACCATACTCATGTTGCTCTTCACCAATCACTAAAAGTTAGTACATTACAGTTTAAGCTAGAAGTTGTTTTTCAGTTTTCTTGCAGTAGAAAATTCTGAGACCTTTTTTCTACTTGCAACTTTGCTGACTTATTTGCCTGTGCTATCTTTCTGCTTGGTAAAAACATCTTCTTGTTTGAAGAGGGTTTATCCTTTGCTCTAAGTCATAAAAACCCCTTCTAACTAACACACCCTTTGCCTCCTTGGTTATCCAGTAAGGCTGGCTCAGCAGTTCTTTTCTTCTATATCAAAACTTGCTTCCATCTCTATTCCTTCATCAGACTGAACATTTAAAAATCTTTCTGCCAAGCACACATATCTGTGAGACTTTCTTGTCGAACTTTCATCCTTCCCAACAAGCTATCACACAGGACTCCAAAATCCAGAGTAACTGAGTCTGGGCCAGGCTGGATGGGCCTAATCTTTGTTATCCACATCTTTTACAGTATCTTGATTCTTAACCTAAATGGCACAGACTGCCTTGTATCCATGTGATCCCAAGCCTGTGAGATCTGAAGGGTGGTGCTCTGTTTAATGTCTGCTTTTGCCATCTGAGGGAGCTAATTTGTTCATTATAGGCCAAATCCAGTGTGAACTTATTTAGGGAATGCATTTGGGTATGGAAAATCAAGTGTCTTCCCTGCTGGTCATTGTGGGACACTACTATGAAACTCAAAAGAGAGCATGGTGAAAATACAGAGTGAAAGAGGTAAGAAAATAAATATGAACTGGATGAGAGATTTCATGAAACCTCTCCCCCTCCAAAAAAAAAATTAACAAAAAACCCCCCAACAAACAAAAACCAACAAACCAATCAAAAAAACCAAAATAAATTACAAAAAAAAAAAAAACCAAAAAAAAAACAGAACCCCAAAAACCAGAAAAAGCATTTACCTTGCAAATTCTTATACTCTGACCCATCTGAATAACCAAAATGAGGACATCACCCACTGGCAACTGCTTGCATGGGGAATGGATAGTGAGATATCCCTGCATGGCAGCTCAGTTCTTCTGTTAAATTAATCATATTCTGGGGCACTTATTTCATAGAATCATGGATTGGTTTGGGTCGGAAGTACACTAAAGCTCATTGTGTTCCTGTCCCTGCCATGGGCAGAGACCCTTCCCACTATCTCAGCTTGCTCCAACCCCTCCTCCAATCTGTCCTGGAACACTTCCAGGGATGGGGCAGCCACAGCTTCTCTGGCAGTACCCTCTGCCAGGGACTCATCACTCTCTGGAGGAAGAATTTTTTCCTAACATCTGCTAAAATATCTCTTATTTTTTACTCCTAAACCACTTCCTTTGTTCCATCACTATGCGCTTATGTAAAAAGTCACTCTCCATCTTTTTTATAAGCCATCTTTAGGGACTGGAAAAGGCCTTAAGGTCTCCTTGGAGCCTCCTCTTCTCCAGGCTAAAAAGCCCCATCTTTCTCAGCCTGTCTCCAATAGCTCCATCCCCTGGAACATCTCTGTGGCCTCCTTGGGGCTTGCTCCAACAGGTTCATGTCTGTTTTAAGCTGAGAACCCCACACCTCACTTTCCTGCAAAACCAAATTCTGCATTAGCAATAAATTAAGCGGGGTGACGAGTTAAAATGCTAAATCACTAAAATATTAGTGATTTAACTTTTTTTGTCTTCCCTGTTCATTAAACATCTGCATGAACCCCCTTTCATTGTGCTATCATGAGCTGTTAGGCCTGTTTGTGTAACCAGTCTCTTCCTCTGCACCAGCCAACAGGTACTACCAAGGCTTTCCATTGTGGTTCTTCTGTGGAAAAGAGTTTCAACACATCTTCTACATTATTGCAGCAGTTAGACCTCATGGATAAAGAAGAAGCTTACCTACATTTGACTATACACACGGACTCATATCAGTCTTGTAATTTCTGGGACTCTGCTCAGTGATATTTTGACATGGGGCCTATAGACAACTAGGACAGGTGATTATTCTCCACTAGATAAAACTATTGAGTCACTTTTGGTTGTGTGCAAAGTGTCACCAACTGCAGTGAGACTTGTCTGAGGTGCCCAAAGTATTCTCACCTAAATTCTTCAGGAAAGAAAAAATGCCACATCAAACTTAATCAAGACACTGGTGTTGAAATAGGGAAACAGACATATTTCAGGATGCTGAAATGCTGCCAGGACATTTACTTAAATGCATCTATTTCTTGAAAGATTTTTCCTATAACCTTTTACTGGCCAGAATATTTGAATCCATGAAGCTCTCATAGATCACTGCCTTTGTCCATCTTTCAGGGACAGTGAAATAATCCAATTCCCAAAGTATAAGAACACTTGAGCAGAAACTCTCTTCTTTCAGGGTTCTTTTAATTTATGCAACCAACTGAATGAGAAAACACAAACGTGTTGAGGTGTTAGCAGCTGCTACTTGAAGGAACATCAGGGAGGCTGTGCTGAACATTCATTAGACACATTAGAGTTTTTCATATTTGTTCTCTGTGGTTTTTAAGATAAGTCCTCTTAAAACTCAGTGTTCATGATATTGTTCCTGGCCTTGGCCCCATTTTTTAAATGATTTTATTATTTTTTTACATATTCATAACTGCAAGTCCTCAAATATTTTAACGTTTTGGAGTGGGACTGAATCAGGAAGCAATGTTTTGAAAGACTTCATTGAAATAGACAAAAGTCTCAAAAGTAAATGCTTCATTTTTACAGTGTTGATATAGACACAGAGATAATCTGAGACAGAATCTGACTTATAGTCCATCACAAATTCTGTGGCAAGGGCAAGGGTGTTGGATCCTGGTCTCATTCAATCAATTTTCCACAAATTGAGTACAGGAAACCAAGATGTCCTTTAGTGTCCTAGAAAATTCCCCAGTTCATAAACATAGGTTACATAACACCTATTTCCAAATTGCTTACTCCAAAAAACACAAACAATCACACAAAATTTCGCTCATAAGCCCTGAGCTTGCAGAGAAGAGCCAGCAGCACGGATTCTTCCCTCTACAGTTTTAATAGAAGGCAGAGTTAAACACAAAGCAGAGAGCAAGAAAGCCTGAAGAGCATCAGGTTGAAAGCATCCTTTGTTGGTAGTAATGTTTGTCAAGGATGTTGGAGATGTTGAAAAACAAGGATTTGCCCTGCAAAAAACTCCTTGCCCAACACACTGCACCAGCTCACTCATCCTTAATCCACCCTCTTGTTTTTGCTTTCATCTTCATGCGCGATTTATACTTTATAACAGCTAAAGGAAAAACATTTTCCTTCCTGATATTAACCCATATTGGTAATTTTTTGGGTTTGTTTTTTTTTTTTTTTTTTTTGGTTCCACAGAGTCAGAATGCTTCAAATCTTTGTTGATATTCAGGTTTCATAAGAATGTTGTGTCATTCTTGGTGTCACCTTAAATTTACAGATTGAGTGAGGTACATTACAAAATCTAGGAAACCTGAGGCTGTGTTCCTCTGGGTGGGGGAAGAGTGAAGCTGCTGAGCATCATTTCCCTCCACAAAGAACCTCTGAGAGTCCTGAGAAGTGCTGTGCTCTGCAAACTCTGTACTTTTGTGTGTCCATGGCCATATCATGTTCATGGATGTTTTCTCCATGGTATTTTGGAG
>NW_005054365.1:869236-917827 GCF_000277835.1 Geospiza fortis
TGCTGAATATTGGCATTGAGTGAAGGCAAAAAATTACCTCGTTATTTCCAGCAGTGATGCTGCCAGCCTTGTGGACTGTTACAGCCCTACAAGTTTAGTGACAATTATGTTTCTGAGACATAATCTCACTAACCCTGTTGCTATATTCCCCCACTGAAAGGGCTCTCAAAGCAACCTTGGTACCTGAATTTTCATATCTCCATTGGGCAGATGTAATTGCTGACTTCAGTACACGTCTCTGTCTTACTGTGTTTGTCCAGATTTCAGCTTTATATCTTGAGTAAGTTTCCCCTTGCAGCCTTCACTTCCTACTCCAGCTGTCAAGCCACATCAAACATACTTTCTGACCCTTATTTTTTTTTTTGTTTTAAATTCATTTTTGAGTGTTCCTGTCTTCTAAATGTTTTTATTATGTCTCCTATAAATTGTCCTCTCTGCAAAATAAAAAGCAAGGCCATAGTCCTGGCAGAAAGGAATTCTGTAGTGCCCTTGCACTTACAGGAACAGATATAACCACTGTGGGAGCACTTTGAACTCATTCATAAATTGAAATTTGTCCTTTGACTGTTAGATATGGTCACTAGGAGAAAAAATTTCGAAGGCAAAGGATGACCTGAGCACAAAATAGCTTTTATGTTTTGGGATAAGGAGGCCCAAAGGAAGGACCAAAATGGTCCTGTGGTGACAGTGTTAGTCAGGTCTGCAGTTGCATCCTATCACTCTTCAAACAGCACTGATAATGTCAAACAAGTCACCTAATTAATTCCTATGTGCCTATATCCACAATTTTTCACTTTATGGGGGAGAAGAAAGCGTGAGATTTTCCACACAAATGTGTATCCCCTGGCTGGTGGTACAATATCTTTTCTAGACTAAGTCTTAGCCTTTTAGTTCTTCAAGCATAAACTAGTGATAACAGCACTTCCCTGTTTTTCAGGGGTGTTGTGGAGTTAAAAAAATAGTTATTATTGTTGTTGTTATTATTATTATTACTATAAATTAAAGATCATGAGGTGCTCACCTCCCAGATGAGTATCTAAGGCAGTGCCTGCAGAATTCCCAAACATTTTGTTTCTTAAACTATGGAATTACTGCGCCCAAAGCTTTCTGCTGTACGTGGTCTCATCATTTGCCCCCGTTCAAAGGAGGCAGGAGTGAAATGCCCTCTGTTGGATGGTGCAGTATTTTACACTGTCCCCCTGAGCTCACCCCCAGCCTCCCTGGCAGTGTATGAACCAACAGTGCAGTAAAAGTGATGGTAAAGGAAGCACGCCCATGAGAACAGTCCTTATCAATGCTTCCTGCTTGGACTCTGAGAAATCACTAACATATTCCTTCAAAGAAGCAGTGTAGGATTGAAAAACATTTGTGCTATGTAAGCTTGGAAGGATCAGGGATGACATCCTCATTGCTTCAATTTTCATTAGCTGCAGGTCATTAAACAGCCATTTGTGGGCGTAATTCTGTGTGTATAAAACCACTGAAACATTCATTACACACAAAATGAGTGAAAATAGACCCCAGTAATTTCTGCGTGTGACTTTTTGTACTTTAGCGATGACCAAAGGATTTTGTCTTGCCCCCTTCACCTGCTACAATTCTGATGAACGCCAATATTTATGCCCAGGCCTAGGTAAGCCTCATGACTTTTTATCTCTTGCAAAGAGAATTTCCAAAGAGTATTTGCGGCTCACCCACAGGAAACTGCAGCCAGGCAATAATGTGTCCACCAATCCAATCAGTCTCTGAGCCACCAAGGAATATATTTTTATGAATTTAAAACTAATCTAGGTTTGATTAGTGTGCAGCTGCCAATTAAATAGCCTTATATCAGTGGAATGAGTTGCCTGGAGAAGCTGTGTCTGCCCCATCCCTGGGAGTTTCCAAGGCCAGGCTGGATGGGGCTTGGAGCAACCTGGGATAGTGAAAGTTGTCCCTGCCCATGGCAGGGTGTGGAATGAGATGAACTATAAAATTGCCTACAACCATTCCAGGATTCTATGATGATTTTTTTCCACATGACTCCTGTGTCAGTCAACCCAGCACTAAGCAAAGGAAAGGAAGAATTTGCTGTGCTTATATATTTAGTATTAGCACTGCGACTTCCAGCATGCAATAATAGGACCAGGAATAACTTGTATGGTGGAAGGAGATTGGAGAAAATCAAAAAGTCAAAAAAAAACCTTTTGCAAACAACATGTTTATGATAATCAGTTTTCCCCCAGAATAGAACATGGAAAAGACAGAGCTGATGATGCCTGGTTACCCACTGAGAGCTACAGACCTTGCACAACAAAGTTAGATCCAGTGTGCAGAGCTGTCAGTCTGACAGCTGTAGCAGAAGTTTTTCATGAGGAAAGGACTGGTGTAAATAAGGATTATGGGTCTCTAACCTTGGGCAGCCACAAGCTTCTTGGGCCAATTTTTTTTTTTAATAAGCTGCTAAAGTTGGGAAGTGAAACCTTTATCAAAGCAATTAGATAAAGTGCTAAGCTTTCAAAAAGTCTTGATCATGTACAGAGTGACTTCAGCGGGAAATATCTCTGTGTATGGATACATAAATCAGAGTTTTGTTAGGTGGATGTAAGCTGGGACATACTAAAATTGTCTTCTCAATGGAGAAAGGACTTGAAACTTTTTCTGAACTCCAAGTAGCAATGAGAAAATATTTAGTTCTCACCTTGTTGCAATCTATTCAAAGGAACATTTGAAGCTCGAGAGCTCAAGCAACATCCATTATATTCATTCAAGCTTGTAATTGTATATCCAAGTCCAATAACATTGTAAGATTCCAATCTAATAGGTCAAAAATTATGGTCTTAAAAGCAGTTCAGTTACAACATATAAGTTAATTTTTGGGAAAGAAAAGAAAAATAACAGGTTTTAAAAGAAGTTATTCTTAAATGTTTTAGATAAAAGAACATGGAAGAAGCCAATTTCTTCTCATGCCACTGGGAAAATAAAAAACAAAAGAGAACACATCACCTGACAATAGCACCTCACGTCCAGACCAGACCAAAACATATTCTTAATTAGAATGAAAAAAGAAAATGAACAGGGAAAAAAAAAGTTATAGTCCCAGAAAGTATCATGCTAGGAGAAATTAGGAAGAAAATGACACACATTTCCATAATTTGTAGTGCTTGGCTGTGATTTTGCTGAGAGGCATAAAGGACTTGGAGCCTACACAAAATGTGTAAGGACATCAAAGCATATTTCAGCATCCAAATCAGAAGTTATTCCTCTCAGTGTCAGCTGGCATTTAGGGAAACATCAGCCAGCCAAGGAGGTGAAAAGGAGAGCAGCAGTGGCAGAAAGAGTTTTCTAATAATTCCTGGAGGAATATAAGGTGTTGTCCTACCTGGGGTTCTGGCCAAGCAAAGGCATTTTTCCCTTGAAGAAAATGCTTCCTGTCTTTTCCTTCTGCATTAAAAAAAATGAAACTACATACAAAAGTACTACCTTAGTCAACAGAAGTGCCAAAAATGCAATTGAAAAAAAATACCTTGGCTCCAGTTGGATATGTACAGAAAACCCCAAAATTTACTCTGTTGAAATAATTGTGTGTGGCAATATCAAAACAAAAACAGATGTTAATGCATTTAGTGTTACCTCTACCTGCAGCCTGTCTGTGTAGACTCTTAGAGAGCAGAAGATGGAGCTCATTAAATTCATTTAGGGATAATAAAAACAACAAAATCCTTTGGCAGGTTGCTGTTAGCTAAAGGGTTCTCTCTTTAATTTGTATAAATTTATATAAATAATTAACCATCACCATACATGGATGACTAGGCATGATAATAGAGGTGTTTCCTTTTGAGGTTAAGAATGTATTCTTTGTAACATCAAATAAACCAGGCAGCTTGTAGGAGCAGGTTGCTCCTTTCTGAATTGGACTGGCAATGTTCACAAATCATATTCCGCTAACCAAGACCCTTGGGGCAAGGGATGGAAAAGGTCTGTGGTTTCCAGGAGAGGAAAAGAAAGGACTGCTCAGCCTGTGTTTTTAGGACTGGTTATCAGAACAGAATGTAAATATTTTCAAACTAAACTGGTCACCCAATCTGTATTTTTCATGTAATCTGCAGGTAAATATTGTATGTAGTATAATTTATTAAAAAAGTGTTAAAATAATATTGATAGACAGAGCCAAAATCTCCCCTGCATTATGTGCAGTTCAGCTGGGTAGGATTGCATGATACTTGCACAAAATAAACCAATCTGGCTGGGAGGATTTCCTATGATAATTTGTATTAAAACATATACCATCCCCGATTTACGATGCACGGGTAGAGCAGGGACCCTGAACCGGGCTCTGTGAGCTGTTCCTGTGCCTCCACCAGTCCAGCTGCACCAGCCCCCGCTTCCCTTGGCTGTGTCACTCAGTGCTACCTGACCAGCACCAGCAGCTGCAGACAAAACCTTCATCACACGCAAGACTATTTTGGAAAATGGTGTCCTGTTGATATTTTTTCTTGTTGCAGCCTTCTGAGCTCACCTTTTGGCTCAGGGCAGAGCGTTTTACACACAGGATTATGCACACGTGTATTGCCATGTGTGATGGCTCTTTTCCTTCCCAGAAGAGAAGGCATTGAATCAGTGCAAGAAAATAGGCTGAGTCAACAGTTCCACGGACAGTTACTAAAGCATAGTGTTTTACTTCAGAGAGAGCTATCTCTTTCCAAAAAAAAAAAAAAAAGGGAAATATTTGAGCAATCTCTCTGATATTTTTCATTCCAAAAAATTTCACCTTAATTTAGCAAGTTCTGCAGCTGTTGGAAACTGTTTTAATGCTCCTCATGCAAGAGGGAATGAGACAACAAAGCAGATTTTGCACGGCAGTTAAATTTTCCCAGGTAATGAGAGGTTTTCTAAGCCAGGTACCCCTCCTCAAGTCCCTGTGCCACCTCCACAGTGGTTTTGAGACTCCTGCTGGCTGCTTCAGATTTAATTTTGTGGTTTCACTCTGTGAAGTTCATTGTGTTCCCAATCCCTCATGCTGTGCACACATAAAGGCCAGGGGATGAAGTCTTCTATAAGGCTTATTGTTTAAGTTTTGTCCAGACCATAAGGAGGTGTCTTGGGCATCTCTGCTGAAAGTTCAGACCATCCTTAGCTATCCAAATGTCTTTCTCTTCATTTGATGAACAGCAATTCAATGTTTCCTTCACTGGCACTCTACATATATGTGAGCTACCATGAATTTTCTCTGATCAGCACCTTTGTTCACAGCCTTACTTCACTAAATAAAATATCAGGTTGTTTTCCACTTGAGTTTCTCCAGCGCAGCTCATAATGACAGCATTTCATGCATTACTTGGAAAACTATCCTTCACTCTTTTACAGAATTAGAAGGGATACACAGCTTTATCCTCTTTTTCTTCAAGGTGTTCTCCCTTGTAGGTTTATTCCTCTTTCATTCCCATCCTTTGCCTGGGTTATTTGCAACAGTCAGCCAGCACACCCATTATAAAGATGTGTAAGTTACCACCTCTATTTCTTATTTGTCTCTCTTGACTCCACAATTTTCAGTAATCTTTCTGCATACCTCATTCTGAAATTTACAGATTAAGAGCACCAATTTATATGGCCCCACCAAATTTAACTGAGTGGTGGGGGAAAAAGAGTCAGAACATCTTCCATGGCTGTTCTACTTTCTTTTTCTCACATCACTTTTCCAGTAAGGCTTCTCCATTTGCCAGACCCAGGATCTGTTCTTTACCTTTTCTTCTTTATCATCTTGATATTTCTCCACTGCTTACAGACACAGACATCCCTGTGTGTTTTCTTCAGCATGTACAAGGGGAGCTGCTTAACTCTCCCTAAAAGTACAATGCCACAGGAACACAGCACTTGAAGGCACCAAAAGAGACCAACGTGTTCTGTCCCCAGCAAAGCAAAAGATCAAATGTATCTTTCCCAAGGGCTTTCACTTTTTCTTAAAAACATCCAAAAACACAGGAAGAGCTGTAGCCTGTATCCTGTTCCTATTTAACCTCCACAAAGGTATGAAATTAGGATCATTTTATTCATTACTCTCAATCTGATTCACTTCTTTAAAAGGCTGCACATACAAAATAGCAGCATATTTTCTTGCTATTGAAAAAAAACTATTAGCCTTCTCTTCCTAAAGCTAAAAAACCTTCTCCCTGCATTTTTCCTCCAGAAATGTTATCTGAATTCAGATGATTTTCACAAGTTCTCAAGATCAGCTTGAAATCTCATCCTATCATGTAGAGTACTTGCTTTGTATTTCTCCACAGAGCTCTTTATACCACCTACATGGGCATTCATCCACTGATGTAATTCATAATGAAATTAAATCCTCTCTTGGAAGAGATTCCAATTAGACTCCTGGATGCAACGTCTCTACAGTCTGTCACTTTTCTACTGAGAGATGAATGTAAGGATACAATTGTTGAAGAATGGTTGTGCAGCTAAAAGGTTCTTGAATTGTTCTTATTTGCTTGCGAGAATGTCACAAAGACCAAGTATAAAGACATATTAAAATCAATGTACCTCACATCTGTCACCCTCTCTACCTATGAGCTACAAGGACATCATTTGAGGCTTTGCCAAATCTGCTATATTTGTAGTCTCATTACTACTCAGAATTTTTTTTTTTTAATTTGCAAATTTTTTCTACAATTTCTTTGACAAATCAATGTTAATATCCTCCAAAATCCTCTTTTCATTCCTTTTAATGGTGCTTGTTAGGTTTTACTCCTTTAAGTCATCTGTAGTTCCCTTTTTTCCAAGAGTTATTATTTTTACTGCAGAGGTTGTTCTGATTGGTTTCTAGTGTTGTATAAACTAAGATAGTAGATTATTTCATTTCATTCAGATTTGAATATCAAGATAACAAAAATTAAAAAAAACCCAAAAACAAACAAAAAAACACACACAAAAAAAAACCCAACAAAACAAAACAAAAAAAACAACAAACTTTGAGCACTGACTGAGTCCTTCCATGAATACTTCGTCTCCCTGAAAAATTGCCTTCATTTCAGCATCATCTCCTTTCTTAACAGATTCTTCCTGCTATTAATCCCCCATTCATGTCCTATGTCCTCCATGAGATGCTAGACACAGACCCCTCCTTCCGTCTGCACTGATTCGCAAGGCTGCCTCTTCCCTTCCCTCTGACACACGTTTTTAGACTGGATATTAGGAATAAATTATGGAATGTGATGACATTAAGGCTCTGGAACAGGTTATCCAGAGAAGCTGTGGATGTCCCATCCCTGGAAGTGTTCAGGATCATGTTGGGTGAGCTTGAAGCAACCTGGGATAGTGGAAGGTGTCCCAGGCCATGGCAGGGGGTTGGAACGAGACAATTTTTTAATGTCCCTTCCAACCAAAACCATTCTATAATCTTATGTTCATTGGGATGATTCATGAAAGAAGCTGATCAGTGAATATTCACTAAAGAAAAAGATGAGCAGAAATTATGCTTGACATCATCAACAGAAGTTTTTTTATCATTTTACCTAATAAAGTGCACTACATTTTTTGTGGATGTAGCAAATATCACGCTTCTATTCAGAAGGAATTACAATCCTAAAGAGGAGAGCTGCAGTTGCCAAATCAGTTTGAAAAGATATGTTACCTTAATGAGACCAGCACTCACTTGTCTTTCATGATGGGTTTTTTAGAGGGAGGTTATTAAACAGCCAAACTGACTTTCATCTTAAGGTATAGCATAAAAACTGCAGTTTGTTTACAATACTTCTCATTGCACTTGAAATGATATTCTATCCACTGCTGACAAAAGAGCAAAATATTTCTATTTCTGTAGCTCGGCTTCCCTATTGGGAAAGAAAAACCTAAATTCTCTGTTATTTCAGCACTTGCCGCTAAATGATCCTAAGTGGCATGTGCCCAAAGGGGTTTCTGAGAGACAGTGCTCAGAAGTGCTGTAGCCAGGAAGCTGTCTCTTGGAGCAAAAAATTTCCAGTTCCAGACTAGATGTGCAAGTTTCCAATCAATGAATTATGTGATGAATCCAAGAATTCTCTCCTCGTAATTGCCATCCTGGCACATGCTGGACCCCAGCCTCCCTTCATTCTTGATCACTTTCTAGTCTGTAAATTGATCCATTTAAAGTAAACATTACCTCAGCTTCAAAAAAGTACAAGTCCTCCGAACTGGCTGTTTGGGAAGCTTGTTGTTACTATTATTATTATTATTATTATTATTATTATTATTATTATTATTATTATTATTATTATTATTATTATTATTACTATTATTATTATTATTATTATTATTATTATTATTATTATTATTATTATTATTATTATTATTATTACTATTGACACCCAGAATTATTATTAGTCACGTCGAGAGCTACCAAACTTCCAAGAGTCACTTATCAACAAGGTCTAATTCCCCGAGGAAACAATGTTAATGTGTTATTGTGGTGTTTTTGGTCGATTTGAATACAGTTTTAAAACTTCTTGTTATTTACTTTCCTCTAATTTCTGTTCCACCATCCATCTATGGTTAAATATCATGAATTTTGGTCTACAGATGTCCCTGCCTTAAATCTTAAAGTGAATCATAGCATGGCTGTAAATAAAAGCATAATAAATATATACAGCCATTCATAAAGATGTAGGAATAATAATCTTCTAGGAGATAGCCTGCAAATGTCTGCCGGATGAAATGAATAGTCCATGATAATCTTCCTAGTTATTAAAAGAGAATTCATCTAGTTATTTATTTTTCTCCAGAGTAAATGAACCATTATAAGGCAAACTTGTTTTTGTGATTTAATGTTTTCATCATTGATGTTTCTTACAACCTGAAGCCATTATGATGACTCACATGCTCTCAGACTTCAGAGACAAATGCATGCTGCATGTACTAAAACTTGGTACATATCATTCTCATCATCCTAAATTGGACATGTCATAAAAAGGCTCCAAAAAAACACCCCACAAGAAAAGAAATTAATGGTCTTTTATGACTCCAGTAGTTGAATTCATAGGATTAAAACCTAAAATGCTTTGTAGTGATGTAATTGTTCTTTTATTGGCCTGGCTAATCTTGTTATGGAGAACAAGCACAGGAATATTTCCTTACTGTGGAAGGATTTGGGTTTCTCTTTATGGATTGAGAAGCACACCCAGCTAGTTTTTTTCTGTAAAATTATAGGTTTGGGTTTTGGGCTGGTTTTTTTAATGGTCTATCAACTAAAGCCCAGCATTCTGTTTTTCATGCCTTTTTTTCTGTTATTTTCCTTTTGGTTTTTTTTCTTTTGTTTTGAAGGGTTTGCAAAGAAACTTTCAATTCAAGAGATCAAATATAAGATTCCTGACCTCATAGAACAAGAATAAAAACAAAAACCAGACAATGCAGTAGAAGAATGATTGGGTTAGAAGCTTTGGGAAGATTTTCACATATATCTATTTGGTTGACTTCAAGTGCTTCAGGATCATAATATGTATGAATGGTACAATTAACAGCATCCAAGCCAAAAATTCTAGAATAAGCGTAACAGTCATCTTTACTCACTTAAACATCCAAATAAATTCATTCTGCTCCTTAATTTGGAAAACATTACTTAAAAATCTAGATGGCTGCTGTGACTAGCAGGCAGCAGACCATTCTTTTAATTTTATTAAAAAATGTGAATGATTTCTCAATGTTTAATCACAAATTACTCAGTTGCAGGTGAAAAAAAAATCAAAGAGTTACTAGAAATCTAATTGCTCATCAGTAGTGAAATGGCGCAGTGAAAAGATTTTCCAGACCAATATCTGACTTGTTTCAATGCAAGTATAATCCTTCCTACCCCTATCCTCAATTCAGGCAAAATTATATTGAATTATATAATCATAAAGGTTGGAAATTACCCCCAACATCATCAAGTCCAACCTTCAACCAATAATACCATGAGCACTAAATCATAGCACAATGTGCCATGTCCACTCATATTTTGAACACTTCTCTGGATGGTGATGCTGATGGGATGGGTGATGCTGTTTCAATTCTCAGCTGCTCTTTCAGTGTGGAAAGTTTTCCCCTGATCCAGTCTAAGTCTTCCGGTACAATTCAAGGGCAATTTCCCCTTCTCCTGTCACTTGTTCCCTGGGAGAAAAGACCAGTCCCCCCACCTGGCTTCAACCACTTTTCTGGCCATGGCAGAGAGGGAGAAGGTTCTCCATGAACCTCTTTCTCTCCCAGTGCCCTCAGCTGCCCCTCATGGAACTTTTTGCCCCAGAGCCTCCCACCACTCCTTGATTCACCTGGTTTCTCTGCTGGCTTGCTCCTGAGTGGAAATTGGTTTTGTGGCCATCTGTCACCTTGTTCTAGTGAGCTGCAGTGTGGGCACTGAGTGCCCTCTCTGCCAGCCTGCTTCACGCTAAACAGCAGAGAAGACAACAAGGTGGGTTTAATGATTTATTTTATTGGCAAAAATAAAGCAGTAGTCTAAACAAACAAGAGTGTCAAGGTGAAGCTGCTGGCACCCACCCTGAGCAAGGGAAGGGAGCTGTGGTCTGAAAAATGAGAGCAATCTTTGCTTTTCATTGCAATTATGTCCTTTGTTTTAAACAATGTTTGGGATATCTGGTGAAAATAATATCCTCTGTCTCCAAATGTGCACACCTGACATAAGGATTATCACTTGTTTTTCAGGAACTGAAAACTATTGTTAGAAGAGGTGTGTGAGAGGCCTCATAGTCTATTACTGGGTTTATTATCTTTATTTTGCTCTTCTTATCTAAAGACAATCTTGTGAACTTTTTCTTATTAAAGTTTCTAGTACATGAATGTTCCACCTGCTACTGATAACACTACTATAATTGAAACTGTGGACATCTGGAGTGAAATGCTCTATCCTTTTAAATCTACATGAGATTTTTATACCACTCTAAATAAAAGCATGCTGTCTTCCTTTCCTTCCTTGTACCAATCACACAATGTATTTACTTTAGGATTATTAGGTGTAGAGTAATGCCTGGAGGCACATTTAAACATCTACTTAGTGACACTGTGGTAAATTTATGGAGGAAAGACAAATAAGAGAAGAAACAGGCTCAGTGGAACAGTAATCCTAAAATCTTCTATCCAACACCATTTTTATGAGAAAAAGAATGAGTATTTTCCCTTTTATTCCCTGTTTTCATAAGTTGTTCTCAAGCACATCATATTGCCATTTGGAGTAATAAATACTGCATCAAATTTGTCACCTTTAAAAATGAGAAAATGAAAATAAGAAAAAAAAAAGGACATTAGCACCGATGTCAGTCTTTGAAAAGGTAATTGTTTTATCATCTTATTTCAAGACTTATATTAACCTGCTCTAGTCTCATCAAATGCTGCAAATGGAAACTGATCTTTAAAAACTATTCACTTTGGTGATCATCTGTATTTGCCTTTAGTCAAGGGAACAGACCAGATATTCCCCCGAAGGAAATGTACCTAAATGTACCTTGCAGATGTCTTTTGGGCAGGTTAATTCACCCAAATCCCTTCTCCTGTAAGGACAAGTGGTTTAATGTTCTGTTCAGTTTTGTTCCAGTGGTGTAATTAGCAGGGATATAACAAAGACAGCGAAGGAGTACAAATACCAAATTCCTCCCCTTCTTTAAAGAAGACCTACTCCCTAGAGGCAGGTATGCCTGACATGAAAGCACAAGGAAGAGGCTTCAGAGGCACAGAACACCTGTAAAACTGCTGGGTTGAGCCCCTGGAGGGCTCCTGCAGAGGACGGTCCCTGGGCAGCATCCCTCACTCTCAGCAGTGCCCGTGCCAGCTGCTCCCAGCTCCCCCATCCACAGATCAGCACTAGTTCCAAGCCTGGCTTTGCTTAAATCCTGGCCTACCTGGACCACCAGGAAGGTTTTCAGCAGCTGTGAGAGCAAGACGCAACGTTTTGAAAAGGGTTATGTCTTATTCCAGGGATATGATGGTTGCTATGCAAAGGAAGATGTGCAGGTAATGGAGCAGAAGGAGTTTTGCTCTCACTGGCTGAGCAAAGCGATAGCTTTTTTTTTTTTCCTCTGTGTTTCTTCAGCGGCCTCCAAGCCAGCTCAGAAAGCCCACACATCCTCTTCTGTGGCTTCTGGAGATCAAGCAAAACAGTATTTGTTGTCAGTTAAATAAAAAGATAAAGTTTTCATGCGCACACACATCCTCCTCCTTCAACACGCACTCATCCTCCTCCTTCAACACACATCATATCGCATCATTTATGTTTCAAAAATTAGAGTCATGAATGTTTTCCTGTAGAGCCTCTGTTTTGTAGAAACTCGAAACATTATTTACTCAAAATGATAGGATTAAATTCATTTCAGATGGTATGATATTAATCTTTGCTGTCTGCTTTAAAGCCATGGCTTTAGGGCTAATTACTGAACTCATGTGTTTTGGAAAACTGGCCTCATTTTTTCACCCACTCTCTGCCACCTTTTTCTCCCAGAACCAAGCTCCTTGCTCCTCTACTGTGTATTTTATTTTCATATAAATTCATCTCCTCATCAAGGGCTGAGGGTTGTCTCCCAATTGACATTTTTGCACACAAGTCCCTTCAGTATCTGGATTATCCCCACACACTGACAGATGAATTAGAGAAGCAAAGAGAAAAGAGTTTGGCACATAGCATGATAACAAAAATTTACCAATTGCCATGCAGCTGTAGTGGATTTCCTTTGTTGTGCCCCAGGGCCTCAGTAGATGTTTAGGAAGAATGACGTTTCCTGACTTTTTAGTTTTTGAAAGCCTGCCTTGACTTGTCAGCTTGTGACTTCCAGGCAACTTTGGTGGCATCCTTCCTCTCCCTTCATCTTTTCCAAACATTTTCTGTATTTTTGAAGAGCTTTTTCCATAGCTGCTTTGAGACATTTGTCCTGAATTCTTTCTTCCCTCACTCCTTTCCCACTTGTATCCCTCCTGCTTATGAACAGAGCTCTTTTCACCTTGTTTTTTAGGCCTTTGCCTTACAGAATCTTCCTTCTTTCCCAGTGGTGGCGAGTGCACCATATTTTATCCCCATTAAGGCTCCGTTGATTTTTCCCATGTTTTGTTCCTTTGAAACAAGGTTTTATTCCCCAAGAGTGCTTGAAACACTCATGTAGGTGTTCACTGTATTTTATTTAAAGACACAAGGGGACAAAGATGAGTGGCCAACACGGTAGGACAGGGGTCACACCTGCCCTGAGGCTGAGACAGGATCCCCAGGTCTTGGATCCTGCAGCTTTCTCGAGGAACACAGTACAGGGACCACTGGTCTAGCCTTAACTGACATAAAAAATAGAATCATAAACTCAATTTGAAATTATTAAGTGTCATTATTTAATTAGAATCTAGTCAAAAACAATGTGTTAAACAGAAGCCAGAAATCCACCCAGAACCCAACAAAACCATCTTTGTTGGAGTTTATATTTTAAAGATAACTACATTAAATCTATTTGGAATATGAATAATGTAAAAAGGCAAAGTGGAAACTTCTTAGATAACCTAGCTGCAAATCACAATCTGTGTTGGAGTAATCATGAATCGGCAGGAGAAAAGAGACAACAAATTATCATACACTTCCTCCAGGTCCTTCACCATAAGGTAGGTAAAACGTAGAGCCCATCTCAAAGATAATTTTCTTTCACATGAAAAATTTAAATTTTTCAGAAGCCACTGTAGGGTAAAGTGGAGGACAAAAGAATTATTCCTCTTTAAGTATCATGCAAGATATGATTCTTCCAAAGAATCAAATCCTCATGGAATAATGTAAGAAAAATGCTTCTGAATTTTAAAGTCCATAAACCACAGTGGAAGAAAATATATTGGGCTTTGGCTTCAGTATTTCAATTCTGGGCCAGAATATTCTAGTTTTCAACCAAAGGCTGAAAGATTTCCATTTATGTGGGTTCATACAGTTAATTTTTGTTACTTTTTAAAATATTAAACATTTCCACAAAGCAGAATCTTGTCACTAAAGGAAGCCAACCTTTGTAAACACCTAACTCTAACCAAACCTTACTGTCTCCAGCCACCAATGTGGAGACGCCTAAAGAGGGTCTCCTTTATCTTCCCAACCCTGTAGTTTTGTTGTTCATTTCTTTAGATGGCAGGTTCTGGTTGCTTTTATTTTGGCTTCTCATTACTTTGTTGTTCACTTGTTCTTTTTCCTGTTCTTTTCTTTTTCTTTTTCCCTTGGGGGGTTGTTGGAGTTGTTGATGCATTTCACTTGATACACCTTGTTTATATTTATCTCAGAAATGAACACCAAAAATCATGTGTTTATGGCATACACTACATGTATACTCACAGACAGTGTCTCACACGCACACTTATGTATGTATTTTTATATAAAAACATGTATTTATATGTACATACTTCAACTAATGGTCTTCAATCTGTTCCAGGGATGCATGCATTCAAATGTTTATTCTGCTGATATTGAAGAAGACTGGCTTTCTTAACAACAAAACTATTGTAAATGTCTTAAAATTAAACAACAAGCTTCAGGCAAAAAGATGTATGCGCAGCAAAAAGCTATTACTTACAAGACCATATGTGCCAGAAGGCAAATACTCCCATGTTCAAAGACAGAATGGAGGAGACAACGTATTCCAGCTCTGAGCCCTTTTGATGCATCTCCCTTACACACACAATAAAGATTTTTGGATCAAGCTGGCTGCTTTCTTTCTACCAGAGTAATCAAGCTCTACATCATTAACCTTTCTGTTTGCCTGGCAGATAATCTGGGAGAGTAGCAAGTGACTACTCCTCCGGGCTTTGGAGGCAAGCCAACACAATTACTCTCACCCTGTTCTTTGAGGTGGCAGCTGCAGAGAGATCAGGATGTGGAAAACAACCATGAAATCAAAGGGTTACAGACTTTGGAGCCAACTCTTCATTCATCTGCCGATCAGCCAGAGCTCCTCACTTGGACGACAAAGCCTCGCAGCTCGCTGTCCATGATGAGCAGTTTCAAACCATCAGTCAATCAAAGAATGCCTTCACAAAGGTCTAATGTTAGCCCTACTGTCCTCCCACCTGTCTTTATTTTCTGGTGCTGGTGGTTGTGGCAGTAGCATGAATATGTGACGGAGCCAAAAGTATGCTGTCTTGCAGATTCTGTTCTCCTAATATGTCTATTTGGATAGTGTTATTGTATAAAGTCTACTGACATTCTGCCAAGTGCCAGCTTAGATTTTTGGAAATGGTTTGAGCTCAGAAATTTTCATACACAGACTAAAAAGCGCTTCCCCACCGAAATGCTCTCACTATAGGTGGTGAATGTGGCAGCTCTTTTGTGTTGGTGATGAACACAGCTAAGGAGAAGGTGATCACCTGTGAAAGACAGGTAGCAAAAGGAGGTGACACCCGAGCCATTGTCCAGGATCTGCAGCTTCATGGGAGATGAATAATTTCATTACATGAAGGCTGTGATATCTTCAAAGGAGTTGCTGAAGCATTCAGTAGGAGAAAAAATAAATAAATGTATAATGGGCAGAGAAAAGATCCCAGACTCTCTACATCCTCAGCCTGTATCCCAGTTGCTAAGCAACTGTCCTGAATGTGAGGGTGCCCAAAGCACACTATATCAGATGTATAACATTGGCACTCTGACACCTCGTGCTTTCGTTCACGCTGTGTCTGAGGTCTAATAAAGAAAAAGAAATGGGCCTCCTTGTCTGTCTGTGGCTTCAGCTCTCCTACATTTAGTCTCTTAAATGAAGCCCCCCAATTAGAGGGCCAGTTGAACTGCAAGCTTCCTTACCTGGAGATGTAAAACATCATCACTCCAGTGGGTGAGTTGTGCCACCTCAGCTCTGAAGGACTGCAAGCATGTCTCTGTCTCACATGCCTCAAGGAGGGTAAGAAGGGTGATTAGGGTGATTAGGCTGCTAGCTCAAGATGTGTCAGCCATAGGCATAATATCACATGAGATCCATCTTGGCTTTTCTGTCTTAAAATTCTGCTGAAATGCATATTTCAACATAGTAAAAAGGAAAAAAAGAAAAAAAAAAGAAAGCAAAAAAAAAGGAAATAAAAAAGCCTGAAATGCTTAATATCTAGGAAAAAATAACTGGGAATGTTCTGATAGACAGAAATGGATTCTTAAAATTACCAGGCCAATGTCTGGAATTCTTCCTTGACAGTGTAATTACATGGCACATCTGCTATAGCTGACTTCTGGATGATTTTCAGTTGGCAATGTGGAGGCATCCATCAACCAGCAAATATAGCTCATAGGCCTGAAATGACAGCCCTGCCTTGCCTAAAAGGCATCAAGACCAGGGAGATGATCTCCAGCAATGAATTCCACGTGAATTTGCAAGGGAGCCAAAGAAGTGATGGTGAAAGTGCTGAAGGGCAGAGAGTGAAGTGGGGCAGGCTGCCCTGCTCATAGCAAGGATTTGTCAAAGGTCCTTTGTTTGCACAGGTCCCATGTGCTGCACTCAAAGAACCACACAGCTTTCCAGGGCACCACGGATGCACAGAATGGAGAAAAGTTAGAGATTGGTGTTGGAAGTCACCAGAGAAGAATGTGAATGGGACAGCTGAAGCTGAGAAATCAAGATTTCCAAGGAGATCCCTCAAAGTCTAGATGAAATCCGATCTGCATAAATGCAAATGATTTCATGTGGGTTATTTTCACAACCACCAGAACTCATGGGCATCTAAACCGATGAGGCATTTTTCTTCCTAGTCTAAAACACAATTCTATGTGAACATTTCTATTAATGATCATAACCACATCATGATAGAACAGGGGGCAGTGGCTTCAAAATTAGAGTAGATTTAGATTAGATATTAAGAATAATTTTGTGACTGTGAGGCTGGTGAGACCCTGGCACAGGTTGCCCAGAGAAGATGTAGATTCCACATTCCTTGCAGTGCCCAAGGCCAGGTTGGATGTGAGTCTGAACAATCTGGGATAGTGGAAGGCGTCCCTGCCCTGGCATGGGGTGGAATGAGATTAGCCTTAAGGTCCCTTCCAACCCAAAATATTCCATGAGTCTATGAAATCAGTGTCTGCCTCCCACCAGCAGTCCTCTGGAGGAGTTCTGGGAATGCTGCCATTCATGTTGGGCTTGATTTGAGACTGATAGTCCATCTGACACTGAGTTGGCTGGACTTAAAGACCTTGGAGGTCTTTTCCAGCCCTGATGAATCTATGATTGTAATTCTGAATGTTATTTCTTGCTCCAGAGTTAGGATTATACATGTGCATAGACCTACACCATAGCAAGAGAAAAAATATATACGTATGTGTATGCATATATATACAAGTATATATATATGAATACATGTGTATACATATACATATACTGATAATATATATGCACATATATGGTATTTAATGAGGGTTGAAAAGCAAATGTAGATCCGTGCAGTTGAAATTCAAACAGGCTGCTTTTCTGAGGGTCTCTGTACCTGCTGCAGCTCTGGATACACAGCGCCTCAGTTTCAACACAGAGGACAGGGATTGCCAATATCTTTGTCAAGAAGCCTTTGAGTCAGTCCAGGTTCAGTGGAGCCTGGTAGCTTCCCCAGCTTCTTCCCAGGAGGAGGATGACTTGCTTGGTTTTGATGAATTTCATGGAATAAACAGAAAGAAATTTCGACTTTGCTTGTCATGAGAGATGTTAGCGTGTGTGCTCTGGCTGCGTGTGGGAGCCCTGTTAGGCAGGTAAAGCCTACGATCACAGCCATATCCAGGTAGGCAGAGCAAAGGACATTTTTAACTGTGGAGTGCTTTTTACACTCAGTGACACAGATTTCCTCTTTGTGTTCTCTAAAAGGTCTTCCCTGATTACCATGAGAGGTTTTGTTGTTTTTTTTTTTTTTTATATATGATTAATTAAGTACAGCTAAATATTGGAATAACTTAGATTCTCCATATACTTGAGAATCCACAGCTTTCTCAGATATGAGGTCATGAAAACATTATTGGTTTGACATAAGATGATTCACCCTTTGTCTTGGAAAAAGCTCACCAGACACTGAGAAATTCCATTTACTTTCAATCTCCTTACTTACTTGACCTTCATTATGAAAGAGGTAATTGTCAGCTTCAGTGAAGCTACAGCACTTCCATCAAGCGAGAAATGCATCCATGTGCTATATATATTTTACAGAACAAAATAAATACCATCAGAGTGAGAGTTAGAAAAACCCTGAACACAGGACCCTAAAATTCAGCATTCAAAATTTCATTTTGTAAAACTAAATCAATAACAGAACAATCACCAATGAGTTTTGGTATCACTGAAATTTTAAACAGTGCTAAAATGGTTATTTTTTTTGGTTTTGTTTTTAATTATTTGGATTTGTTTTAAAAGACTTGTCTTCTCTGCTGTTTGTTGTTTTCTACTGTCTGCTATTTCCATCATGATGCAGCAACAACATAACAATGTTGGCTGAAAGCCAGATTGGGGATAGACTGAGCCTTCAACGGATTTTTGATGCATGAATATTTTGAGGGGGCATTTAAATGATGTTTGTGCTTCTCACAGTGTGAAAAAAACAACACTGCCAGGTTTCTTTGATCTACTGGAAACAGGCTATCATAATACAGAAATAGTTAGCTGCAATAAGTACATTCAGGTAGCTTCTTTCTACTTAACTGTGCATCATTTGCTTCTACGCTCACAAAGGAGGTTTTCATTCAGCTGGGGCAAAGTGCACACAGTTATTGATGGTTCAAGCATTTACTCTTTAAAATGACAGTTCTGAAAACATATTTCTCTCACCACATAGAGAGTGGGAGGGCAGTGGAAAGGAGGAGATAATTGAGGGAGCTGGAAGTGAAATGATGTTCATGTCTGTCAGATGCCATTTCCATTTTAATGACTGTAAAGAGGAGTGTCAGAGAGCTGCCAGACAGCAGAGGTTTGGGTCACCACTCACAGTGTCAGATGTTGGGGTACTCCAGGCTGGCATTCGTGATTGAAGGGAGGAACATTTCTCCTTTGCTCCTTCCCCAGGATGGACTGATACTTCTTCAGGTTTCTGGTGTTTCACAGCCTGAGGCCCCAGTGAGGTGGGAACCTTGTTGTGTTTGACAGCCTACAAACACAGGGGCATTCATCACACCTTCAGTGGGCAAACCTGCAGCCTGAAAGATAAATATGGATGATTTGATGAAGCAAGCAGCCCAGGAGAGGGAGAGGACAAATAATCACATGTACCAGTGTAGGCAACCTGGCTCTGTGCACAGGTTAGAGCAAGGCACGTGTTGCTCTGATGGGATGGATCCTGAATCCCTGCAGCCCAGGGATTCAGAGAGAGCCCAGTCTCTCACCTTCATGATTTGGGAGCACTGTGAATGAAAGAATTTGGGACAGTAAACATGGGCCAGCACTCAGACCCTTAGTGTTCCTCCTAAATGGTCAGGCTGGTGCCAAGGAACTTTTCCTGGCTGAACGTCTGGAAACAAATATTTGGTGCAAAGCTGAAGGAACATTCTGTGCACAGAGAATGAAGACTGATGCTCAGCATGCTCAAATACAGAAATCACATTATGTGAACTAACCCCAGTATGGGGTCCCCAGGTTCTCTTTCCTCCAAAGTTTGTGGGATTTGGGAACAAGGCTAGAAGAGCTCTTCAAAGGAAAGTTCAAGAAATCTGTCTTTAGAAAGACAGATTTCAAATACTTCCCAAAAAATATTTGGCTTTTTATTTCTACTTTAGCAATTCTTGTTAACTATTTAAATATTTATTTGAAGCGTCCTTTAGTTATTAGCTGTTTCCCCAGCTTAATCACTCTTTGTAGGAAAAAAAAAGGCCACTGTTGCCTTTTATCTGTTTTGAACTTGCCAGCCTCCTTAATTTTATTGCACATTCTCTTGTCCTGTCACTAGCTGAGGAGAGAAGCACCTAATTTATCTTCCCTCAGTAATTTATTTTTATCCTTTCATTATGTCCTTTTGTCCCTCTCCTTTCTAAGGTAACTCTTCCCAATCTTTTCAATCATTCTACATGACAGATTTTTTCCCACTTTTTTTTCTTTTTTGTTCCCCAAAGGATCACTTTCATTTGTCATTTTTTCCCTTTCTTTTTTTTTTACAGTAGTGAAATGACACTTCACAAATTTTTCCAGATGAGACCACATTTTGATTTATAGGTTAGCTGCGTAGTATTTACTGCATCAATCCCCATCTCAGTTCTTATGAAACCTCACATCTTGTTTAAATTTTTTTTTCTTAAAACTACAGCTGCATATGGTAGAGAAATCTGTCTTCATTGATACCCAGATTCCTTTCCTGGGTTGAGACAGTGAATGTATACCCCTGTCAGATGTACAAGTAGTTTAATTTATTTTTTTCCCTTCAGTGTGCCTTACTTTGCATTTACTGGCATTGAACTTCATTTGCCCCCACATGGTTTAGCTAAGTCTCTTTGAAGTTCCTCATGGATCTCTCTGGTCTGTGCTTGCTAAATAACTTCGTGTCATCTGCAAGTTTTGCTAACCTCAGTATTACCCTCTTTCAAGATCATTAATACAGATTTCAAACATGAGATCTAATGCAGAACAATGAGGCAAGGCATCCCACTGTTCACCTTGTGCCACTGACTATTTATTCCTTCCCTTTGTTTCCCATCTTTCCCCAATTCCCGGCCCATGTTTGATGCTCTCCATGAACACATCAAATAAGTGAAACCATAAGCGTGGTTCAGCATCAGCATGCCTAGCTTTTCTCACTGCTTTGAATACAATTTGTGTGGTAAACACAGCGTGTTTTTTCCCCTTTGTCCGAGAAATACCCTTTTCTTGGGGGACTTATTTATATATTAACTTTCAAACATCTCTAGAAATTCCATTTGGTAAACCTCAGCCTTGTTGCTGTCTGAGAAAAAAAAAAAAACAAACAAAAAACAACATGTTTATAGTTAGGTACACGGTTCAACATTTTCAGGAATTTTCAAATTTCTGCCTATGGGAGGACTTTTTTGTCATTTTTATCTCTGAGTAGTTAAGAGTTAGGCAACTACATACAAAGATATTTTATCACTTGCCTTTGTGAGAACTTTACTCCTATCTCCAGAAACATCAGCACATGTGAAAGCACATCTTTTTTGCATGAAAGATTAACCTTGATTTCCCCCCCTATCTTAGGAGGAGAATATAAGATAAGACAGCTTTCAGCTAGAAAGGATGTCCCTCTCTTCACTATCTTCTGGATGATCAGGCCTGTGCTGCTTCATGGTCTGAAAGCTCCTTCCTCTACTTTATTGTGTACATCAAACTCACCAAAGTGACTCCTACACTATGGGTACTCCCTAAAATGAATATGAAATATATATATATATATATATTTTTCCAAATAGTTTGCAGTATGAGCCTAAAATTGAGCTAGTTCTGCAAAGAGTCTTTCCAGTTATCTAAATAGCCAAAATATCAACAGAAAGGGAGTATAAATGATGTATGAGTTCAGTCAAACCAAACATGTTTGTTATTTGGAAGAAATGTTTATAGAAAATGTTTAGTTCCCTGTTCAGAACCTCTGCTCAGGAGGCTTCACAATGTGCTGAGAATAAAGGAAGATGTCATCACTGGAATATCAGAGAACTGACACTGATATTGATCCTACTTCCTCCTTTGATCTTGGAAATCTTACTTTACAATAGCAATTTGCAATCCACAAACATTTAGGCATAGAGTTCTTGTGATGTTCCCTGGGAATGTGGCTTCTCATATGACAACATCTTAATTCTGATCCATTTTTTAACATACAGCTTAATTTTTTAGGTTCCTAGTGACTATGGCAAGATACACAGAATGGATTTTGTATGTGGGAGGTAGAGAATTAGTAAGTTTTTGGGGGCAATCTGCAGGGAAGTGGCGGTAGTGTCTCGCTTGGAAGTGTTCAAAGTGTTCAAAAAAGTGTGTAGGTGTGGCTCAGGGGATATGGGTTAGTGGTGGTCCTGGCAATACTGGGCTAAAGGTTGGGTTCAATGATCTTAGAGGCCTCTTCCAAACTTCTATGATTCCATGACATGCTGAGAAATATCCTTCTCCCTTCAAAATTTTTCCATTGCCAGGGAAAAGGAATTTTCTTCCATTTGAGATGTTCAGACATAATCCTCCCGTCTTGTCTTTATGAAAACAAACAAACAAGCTCAGGCAAAAGTCTTTTTCATTATTATTTTTAAAGTTGGAATGAAGGGAATTAACCATGTTTTTATGTCTTAGGTCTCAGATCCACCTTCCAGCACGTGGGAGATCTGAGTTCAGATCCCCCTTGTGCCTGAGGAGATTCAAAAGCACACTGCTTATCTTCTGATGCAGAAACATTTCAACAGCAGTGCTTCACAAAGCCTAATTTTCAAATATCCAATTTGTGTATGGTCTCAGCACACTTTACTAAAAAGGTAAGAGAAGTGATTTTAAGTCTGTGTTTCAAAGCAGGATGATCCTTCAGTTACAGAACTCCTCACCCATGTAGTGCATAGATGTTTTTTTGTCATTTGCAATGGAGAAGGAGCATCTGTTTCCTCTCTGTTTGGGTTGTCTTTTTTCACTTGAGGAGATGATTAGCTATTTAGATAACTATTGATAAGGGGAGTTAATTTCTGTGTTTTCTTCCATATTTCCCACTAGAAACTTTAGGGAACTCTTACATAAGCTTGAGGCCTTCCCTTAACCCAGTTTTATTCACTTAGCTCCCTTTGTGTCTTCCACAGAAGGCCTAATAACTGTAGCTCTGACAATGTTTAAAGGTTTCTCTAAAATTCAGGAAATCAAATGTGATTTTTTACTGGAAACTTTACACGGGGTTCCCAAGTCACAATTTCAGTCACAAACTGACATAATGACTCCTGAGAACCAATTTAGTTTTAGGAATCTGTGCTGTCCGTTTATCTTGAACTTTATGAGAAACTAATGTCACATCTCCAGTTTCTGTATGCTCAAAAAAGCACACTTTTGAGGAAATCTGGTTTCTCCCAGTTATTGCATAGCACAGAGGCATCTCAAAATCTTTTAAATCAGGCAAACCTAAGAGATGTTGAGCAATATGCTTGATGTTCTACAGAACCTGTTGCGTTCCATTTCATAAGTCTAGACTAAATATAATTTGAAAAAAAATATTTTAAAATGCAAAATGGCCCTCAACTGCAGCTGTTTCACTCTGCAGAGCTGCTCCTCTTGCACCGTACTCATTCCTTGCACAGAAAATTTTTGAACTAGAATAGGTACCTCAGTTTACATGAGGTGTATTCCATAGTTGTCCTGATCTTGCTAAAGCATGGCAATTTTCTTCTCTCAAATACTGTCTGAGCACGCCTTTGTCTGTGAAAACCTGATAGCACATCACTTGATTGTAGAAGAAAAAAAGTTTCTTGTGCAATTTATATTGCAAAATCCCTTTAGCCTCTTTACTGGGGAAAAAATTAATAAAATAAAATGTGTTAAATCAAGTGCCAGAGAAACTATTAAACAGGTAGTTATCCCTTTTCTATAAGTTGAGTCACTTAATAAAGAATGAATAGAATCAGTGAGATTTACAAAACTGGAATAATTCATACTTGGCAAGCTTCACAAATATTCGTTTCTTTCTCCAAACACTCTTTTCACCACAAACCTCTTTCCCAAGCCACAATCCCCAAATTAAGAAATCTAATAAAACACATGTAGTCACTTCTCTTTTAGGAGTGAAACAAACCTCTGTGGGATTTTTTTTTTCTCCTTTTAAAGAAAGAGAAATTAGACTGAACTAATCAGCATAAATTGTATAGGGAACGTTATGACTCATCGTGAGGAAATTCTGCTTCATCTCGATTTAAAAAGAAATAAAAAATGAGGATTTTTAAATTTACTGAAAGAAAAAGAAGATTAACTGTGCTCTGAATGCAAGAGCTTTCCAGGAGACCAAATAAGTCTTCTATAAACTGATTTGCCTTTCTGACTGCGATTTAGTAGAGTGACACCTAATTTGTTCTGAGAGTCATTGATGCCTCCAACACAATGGAGGATGACAGCTTGCATAACCTCTCTTTCAGCTCTCATCTCATTTATTCCGTTTGAAGTCGAGTTCCGACAAGCGAGAGGCACAGAATTAATATTACCTTAGATCAGCTCAGTCTCCAGAGGGAGCAGCAAAAGCTTTTCTGGAAACAATAAACCCTTTAAACATGACAGGAGGAATAGGACCTTAGGAGGTATCTGAAAGTATCCATTATTAAAGAAAGAAAAAAAAATAAATATATCTATGTGGGTCACTTTGATTGTGAGGTTTTTTTCTTCACCTTAACAACAAAAGATGAGATACTGCCAGTCTTACAAACAAATTTAAAGATGTTGGATACTTTGTGGTTAACATCTATATTATACACACACAACACAAACACATACATACATATGTTTTCTTTTTTGTTATTGTAGCAGAGTCCCTAGCCATGGATGGTATTTGTTTTGACTTTGAAATTCCCTGCTTGTTTGATCTGGTTCCTTTCCAATTTAAGATAAAAAAAAATCAGGAAGGGAAATTCCCATCACATCTGATAGTTTATAAGGTCAGATTTAATTATTGCAATTTACATTTAAAATTAACGTAACACTTTTAAAGTGAATCAGAGGAAGCCAAAGAGATTGTTTGTGCAGACAGCTTTGTAGAAGGAACAAAAATAAAGATGCATGACAGTGTCTGTGTGCACTTTAATCTGTGGTCTACAGAACATCAGTATGGATAAAAGTGGCATGATTTCATCCAAGTAATAAAATACAGTGAATTAATCCAGCTAGCAGTCAATCTTTTATATATATATATATATATATATTTAAAACATGCATTTAATATTTATATTATATCTACATATGAAAAATGTGTTTGAGTTTGGCTGACAATTGAGCTACTTAAGGGGACAATATACGTACATACACACACACACACACATATATATACATATTCATATATGCATGTACCTATATATGTATAAAGGGGTGTGTATAAAAACTAGAAGTGGTGCTGTTTATCTAAAATTTTCACATCAAGCTATAACTAAGGAAAGGAAAAAATATCCCCCTGGGGTTTTAACAACTAAGAGTAGATAGTATTAAAACAAGGGTTATCCATTAATAAATTATCTAGCCAATGGATAAGCCTTGCAGCATTTTCTTTTTGTGAATTCTCAGTGGACTTCAGATTTCTATCAGCAGACATCCAATTTACATGTGAATCGTGATTTCATCATATCATATCCTGTCACTCCACTAGGAATAATTTCCTGTCATTCCACTGTGAATCATTTCAGGAAAGTACAGATGACTTAATAATTTACAATTAAATAGTTCATGTCATGCTGGAGCAAACCATGTGAAAAGAATCAGTGTATTTGCCACACAAATGCAAATACCTCTGGGAGATGCAGGGTGGAGAAGAAGAGAAAAGAAGGGAGGAGGAAGAGAAGAAGTCAATAATTTAATAACGGACAGGAGAATGGCAGCGTGTAGCAGGACAGTGGAGTAGGAGCCCAATTTTAATAGAAGTGAGAAATCTAGATGTAAATGAGGATGTTAAGTAGATTGGAGAGAAGGCAGCCCAAATATCTCTCTGATAGGAAGGGTGATGTAAACTTTTCCTCTTCTGCTGAATACAGGAGAACACTTAACAACCTCAAGGGACAAGCTATAGCCCTTCTCACTGAACAATTTACTAAATGAATATCACTTGTCTTCCCCCCAGCCCCTTCTCCTTCATGTAGCCACCCCCACCATTTATATATGTATATATATATTTATATTTTTAATAGGCTTTGAATTTTAGTATTTTGTTAGAAGTTCACCATTATTTGTCAGCGGCTCTGAGAGGTTCTACATATTGCTTTGTGCTAATCTGTTCACTTTGGCTGTGCCTTTTATCTTATTTGTGATGTGTGGCCAGCTCCACCACATTCCCCTCTGCCTTGAAGAGTAGAGAAAGGAAATATATTCTTGTGGTCTTTGATACAGTACTACTAGCTCTCTTTTCTGGATGGGATTCATCTTCCTTAGCTTTAGACAGTTACAATACAGATGTCTCTGTCTGAGATACTCATCACTGTTTCTCTGTGGAGAAAAAAAAAATGCCTTAAAGGGTGACTGTTCTGTCCTACATTATACACTTTTATCCAAGAGGAATTAAATTTCACTCTAAAATTGCCTATTTCATAGAAGAATAGCATAATGGGATGGTTTTCTTGGAAAGGACCCTAAAGATCATCCAGCTCCAACCCCCTGCCATGGACAGGGACACTTTCCACTATCCCAGGCTGCTCCAAGCCCCATCCAACCTGGCCTTGGGCACTGCCAGGGATGGGGCAGCCAAAGCCAAAATCATGACTGGGTCTCACTACCCTCATGGCAAAAAATTTATGCTTAACCTAAATATAAATTTTTCTTCTATAAATTTCTCTCTATAGTTTTGGCAGGAGTTTTTTTGTTTGGTTTGTTTTGTTTTGGTATGGTTTTAAAAAAACCGAAACAACTTATTATAAGAGCCCAGGTGGAAATATCTACAAGCTGGATGTTCAAAAGTAGGTGTAATTAATACAATATTACAAGTCAACCTATTTTGATAATAACAGAGCAGGATATAACAGATAATAGGAGGGATGCTGGAAAGGGTTTTTGAGCACAAAGATGAATAAAACCTCTGCAAAGCAAAGTAAACAGACAAAAGGTGACCTTCTAACCAAGATCTGAAATAAAATCACTTACCTACTAGACAAACATCCCTTGGGAAAACATTCTACCAGGGTGAGTCATCATGAAGAAGGGCAAAACTCAGAACACAAAGGCAGAGGAAGACAGATAGAAAAAAATTAGTCTTTTGATGGCATTCCATAGTCAGGGTGAATTAATTCCTTTCATTGTATTAATTGAATCATGTACAACAAGGGCAAGGCAAAAGGTGCCATACATCTCTACAGCCATGCCTTAAACTTGCTCTTTAAAAATGCTTTGGGTGTAAAAGCAGAAATAGCGAAGAGTCAATGAAAAATGCAATGTTTCTCTAGGATAATCTCTACTACAAGATTTGTCTCCAGCTTGTAAGGAAACTTGAGCAATCCTATGTATAAATTCTCAATCAATTTTAAGAGCAGAAACCATAGGAAGAAGTGGTGCCTGGTTAGATACTTTTCTGAATGCAAGGTGCATTGGATAATGGAAAGGTAAATTAACTCCCAAGGGAGTTAACTTCCAGTTACTCCATGTAATGCCTGAAAATGGTCAAACAAGTTACATCAATGAAAGACGTTGCATATTCAGTGGAATTTATACCAAAGATCACTCCAAATTGCAAATAGCAATTAACTCTCATTATGTCACCCCAAGACATAATTGATAAAAGCAATTTAATCTGTCGGTGGACTTATAGCCTAGAACAAAATAAATAAGAACAAAATAAAATCCCTGGATCTCATGGCTGTATTTCAGAAGAGTACATACAGTGAATCCAAGTTACATTCTGTAAGTCTTTCATCTAGCTTCCCTCCAGAGAGTGAGATTGAAAATGTAATGATAGAAACTGTCTTTATAACGGTAACACCGTGGTTATAGAAGCCCTCCAGGACTGGAAAGCTATGTTCAATTCCTCCCTGCAGGAATTTAATCTATTTTCCTTCCTTACATCTGAGGAATCTTGAAAATTTTTTGTGGTAAATTACAAAGCTTCAACAGAGCATCAGGAATGTGCAACTGCCCTGCTTAATTCATAATAAGGGAGTATTCTATATGTTATTTTACAAATGGGGTAAAAATATTCTCTGCTCTGAAATAATTTCAGTTTTATAGCCATGAATTAAAGCTCAATTAATTGGACTCAAGGAAAAAGATAAAACCTGAGTGAATGGGTATGTCCTTGAATGTTCAGCTAGAAACTTACTCTAGTTCTTACTATTGATTCTTTATTTCATCCAACTGATAAAAATTCCTTTCTTATGTTCTTTGTTATCATGGTCTCCTAGGAAGATGGAGATGGCACTTAAAATATTATAAGAAAAAAAAATTCAAATAAAATTGGGCCACTCATTTTTTAAGGCTTTCTTGGATCACCAACATTTAATATGAATGTCAGAAAAAGATTTCTAATACCTTAAAAAAAATAAAAAATTGTTGTCAATAAATATGCTCCATAGAAATATTTGGGACTGTAACCATGAATTGCTGCGGTACATTATAAATGCTGAGCAAAGTGTCTAAGATTCAGAAAATTATAGGGTCTTAAAGATGTATTCTTCTATTTCATGCTTCTCAACCAAGCATGTAGGATGCCTTTGATATGAAGCAGACCTGAATGCATTGTGATCCCAGGTAGCTGACACAGAATTCCAGCTTTTACTCTTGCTACAGGACCCGCCTACAAGACCTGCAGGCCTTTGATGCCCCTTGCCCTGACAGTTTTGCAGCCCTTCTGCCAAATCCTCTTCCTCAAGCCTCTATGTCTGTTTTTCACCACACAGTGAGAGGGAAATCATAAGATCTCCATTTGCAAATGTAAGTGTGAATTATAGATAGCAAACTAAAATGTCCAATGTGACATATTAGAAACTTCTGCCTCAGGTTCAGCCTTGTTACTGCCTTTTCTGTGGTATGGGATCTCTTTCTGATGTGTCTATATCACCAAGGGTTATTCTCAACAGCTCTAGCTAGAATGCTAACTCATGGCCTCCACACACAGACTGGATAATTGTATTTTCTTCTCTTGGCAAAGCCTTGGACATGCTATTTGTCTTAGAAAATATTAGTGTTAATTATTAGTAGTATTTCACATCACTGTCCATTTCCTCATTAAGGGGTGAAATACATAAGTGCATACCCACATTAATTTTCATTAATGATGCCAATTAACAAATAGTTATAAACTTTTAATAATATTATGGCTATATAAATCCTTATTGGGATTAATTTTTATCCCCCACATAATCATCTAAATTACTGAATTATTCTGCTGTGGTTTTGTCACTTCTGCCACAAGTTCATTAAACAATGTTTAGGGTCTTAGGCAATTTTCTCCCAAAGTAAAAAAATAAACTGCAAATATTTGGGCAGGGAAGAGGAAATGAAAATATTTAGTTCTGTTTGGTTTTGGAAGGCAGGGAGAGATGGGACTGTTTTTTCTGCTCAAAACCCAAAATACCCTTGAGAGGGCAGAATTCTCCAGCGACTTCAAATGCAGTGAAGTTTCACTTTTTGTATATTTCATTATATATTGGCTTCATGGTGCAGGAAAAAAACCCACAAAAATAATAACAAAAAATAAAAAGGGTGTTGTGAAACTAAGAACTTTGATTCTCTGGGGGCTGTTATGCTGCAAAACCTTGATGTTTCTCCTGTCCTCCTGCATGCTTTGGGCTTCCTCACTCAGCCTCCAGCCGTCAGCAAAGGTGTTGGTCTTCAGTGGCTCCTGGGCTGCATCTTTCAGGCTCGTGCAGATGTCAGACACCCCAACGTTTTTAAATGAAATTAGACATCTCTGTTCAGGTGTCTAATCTGTTGTGGTGAAATGAAATATTTCAATTCTCTCAATAAAACAACATATTGTGGATTTCTCTGAGAATCATCTTTTTTTTTTTTTTCTTTTTTTGCTTAGAAGTCTGTTTGCAGCTAACTCAGACATGCTGGTTTTGGAGGGGTTGGTGAGGAGTTTATTGCTGAGGTTTCATCCAGGTCTAGATGGGAGAACAAAGGGTTATCCTGGAACACTCCATTTCAGGCTTCTCTGTTTAAAAATTTTATTTTTATCCAAAACTTACCAGGCTGATGACACAGAGGAAAATGGATTACAACGTTTTTTCAATATTGTTATACCCTAATATCTATTAACCATGATAACGCTACCAGTGCTTTTCTAAAAAAACAAAACCCAGTAACAATTATTTTTCAGTTAAAATTTCAGGGGTGCAAGAGTAAAATAACTTGCAGAAGTGAAGAAAGAGGCTCTTAGAAGGCCTGCAAGACCACAACTGGTGTTCAGCAAATGCAGAAGGCAGCTCTGCTTTATCTAACAGAAACTGAGGCAGCAGGTTCGTAAGCTAGCAGAAAAATTCATGTCAGAATAAGTGTAGAGAGACTTCTGGAAACATGAATTAAATTATGGATGTTCCCTAAAACTTCTCACACAGCATTGCCATATCCATGTGAATGTTACAGCCTAATCCTCTCACCACAGAAGGAGCACAAAGACATAATGTAGCCATTACTTTTAAACATGACCACATTTTGTCCATTATCTAGGTTTCCTCTTTCCCCCACCATATAATTCCCTCACACAGGCTTATTATCCTGCCACCTTCAACTGAACAAACTAATAATAAAATTATTCAACTATTGACACTGTTCTCTGTTCACTCAAGTCATTTAACACCTGTAATATGCTCCACCTGGTAGCACTGTAACATCCTTGCTTGTTAATGGAACAAATATCAGCTCCCAAATGCCTCTGGCTCAGCAGAGAGAAATGGTGTTATCACAATTATCGTGAATCAGTGCATCCAACACTGCTCCGTTTGCCTTGTTTTAAGCCAATAATAATTTTAATAATTGGGTTATGTCTGCCCCAAGCAATTGGAGAAATCCCTGAATTGGTGTCAGATGAGCTGATGTATCCACTCAGACGGGTGAAAAGGCACACACAAAGCTTGTTTATGCCTCTAAAGCAGGAGAGCTTCATTAATAAAGGTTTCCATCAGGTAGGACACATAGATGTGGCCATGGAGAGTCCAGCTCCAAAGGTCATCCTGCCCATACTGCCAAGCACTGTCTGCCCCCTTAGGTGCTGCCTGCTTTTGGTTGCATTTCTGATGGGCTGCTCGCGCCTCTGCACGCATCTTGCAGAAATAAAAGGTTTTAAGTGAGGTGTGGGACAGGGAGCTCCATCACCCCATGTTCCTTCCATGGGAGAGGGAGGGAGGGACAGCAGAGTGTGCAGAAGCTGTCATATCTGGAACAGAGGACATTGTACTGGAGATTCTGAATGACTTTTTCTCTCTTTACAACTGCAAAGGGAGTCTGAGGTGAACAGCAACAAAAACTGAAGGCCTGAACTGGTGAACAGCAGCAAATGAGCTGAGTTTTTTTTTTAATTTTTAATTTCCATTAAAAGGCAATAATAACTGAAAGAGCTGCCAGCTCTAAGGCTGCTGTTGGTTTCTTCTATGAGACCAAGACCTTTTTATTTACTTGCATTTTCTTGCAGGTCACCTGGCTTTAATTCAAGCTGAATAGTTTAATATTCCATGAAAGAACATGTAAGATGCCTTTTCCTGCACTTTCACATCCTGAACTAAGGATCCTGCCTGTTTGTTTACCTCGTTGGGAAATTTATGCGTGTTTTTTAAGCACCATCAATTACCATTCACAAAACAACTAGCACATAATTGTGCGTATTTTCAGATCAAGGCACAAAAGCTTGTGCCAGTACCTGTTAGATTTGATTGGACAAGGTCACAGAGAAAAACATTAAGAAATGGAGACAGAGATGTCAAAGCATTTCCAACGGCAACAGCAACCGCCCCTCTCGTATCAACAGGGGGGAAATGGAAGCATAAACCAAATTGCATCCAAATGATTGCAATTGGAGCACATGTGTTATGGGAAAGGTTTGAAGTTAGCACATGTGCTGATATAGCAATATGATGATGAAGGGGGAAGAAAATTCCAGCATTCAGTGTCTTTGCAGCACAGATGGTTGGGTTTGCTTTGCTGGCCTAGTTGCTCATTAAAATGAATCAGATGAATCTGGCTATCCCAAACTGTTAGTATATGTCTCTGCCTTATTATTCTGTGCTTTGCAACAATGATGATACTATTCTGCCCATGGGCCAAATAATGCTTCAGCGTGGATCACACAAAATTCTGGTCGTGGGCTGTCGGCGTCTTGACTAACAATCCGCTCTGCAGTGAGATCTAGGGACGGCTACAAGGCACCAACTGGATCATATCTGGGCAAATCACGTTTTACAAAATCACTCAGTAGGTACTACACAGACCATAAGAATCTATGTGTGATTAATTACAGCATCACAAATGACACCCGCTTTTGTGAAGTTACTTGCCTTTTATGTTTGGACTGCATTGAGTGGTAAACTAGCAGAGTATCTTTTATTTTTGTGTTCTTTTTTTTCTTTTTAATGTGGCAAAGGATGTGTATAATGCAAAGAACATCACAGGTTTCCTCTTCTTGTCTTTTTTTTTTCTCTCTTTTTTCTGCCTTTTTTTCCTCTTTTTATTTTTTTCCCCTTCCGGAGATTGAACAACAGTTATGAGGAGTGGGGTGATATATGGTCCTTCTACACAGTCATAAAGTGTAAATTTCCAACATGAGATGCCTGTGGGGAGGGTAGATTTTCCTTCAGCCTCACAAGTCCCACTGATGTTAATAAAGGAGGCATGTCTACAACACCCCTCGCTGAATAATTTACATCTGCACAGACAGAAAGTCAGAAGGCAAAGCTGGAGACACATCAGAAAGCTGGCTTTAAATCAAGTCAAAAGTTTGCCTGTGTTTGTGGGTGGTTTATTATTATAAAAGGAAATCAATGCAAATTGAAATTAAAGCTGTCCGCTCAGCTTTAAAGATTTCAGGATGGGGTTTAATGGGAGGGGTAGGAAAGTAATATGTATGAGGCATGGCTGAAAGATAAAGAGAGGTTTAAGGAGGGAAATGAAATGCAAAGGTTAAATGAACAGCAAAGAGTGATACGAACCACAAAACAAAGTACTTTTGGAATTTCTTTCACAAATATATTATTTTGTTTGTCAGCAAAGAGGAAAAGAAAAATCCAGTAAGTTTGTTCAAAATAATGGAAATTTGAGAATAAAAAAAAATATTTTGGGTTTGTGGCTATGTTTTAGACATACAACTAGTACCAAGGCTTTGAAAGAATCCAGATGCCAAGCCATAGACTGCCAGAGGCATCATTAAGAATACATCTTAAGAGATAATATTCCTAGAGGCACAAAGCAAAAGAGGCACATAACATGATGGTACCTTAGCCAGCCCTGGATGGACCAGCTGAGGTACAGAAATAATATTATTCTCTTAGTGAAGCCATTTCTTACTGCTCTGATGATGCACTTTCACTGAATACCCAGCATTATCACCCTGCCCAAACCTTAACTAAGTTCCTATGGGTGACTTAGAGTCAATGTGAAGAGTTCTAAAAATGAATTTAAATGGGCAGATGACAGAGGTACAGATCCCCATAAGGGATAAAGTGTTGGATCCCTCTGATTTTCTGGACAGGGAGGAACTATTTCCTCCCTGTTCTCTGATCCAGTCATTTAAGCCATGGGTAAAATTTGCAGTTTCTCAAAAGACAGGAATTATCCTTCATGAAACAGTTCACTCTCAAAGTCTCGGCAAATACAGACCAAGAGCACTCAGAAGAATTGCAGTATCACAGAATCACAGAACAGACAAGGCTGGAAGGGACCCCAGTGGGGTCATCTGGTCCCACCTCCCTGCTCCAGCAGGGCCATCCCAGAGCACAGGACACAGGGTTGTGTCCAGAGGGGTCTGGGATATCCCCCGTGAGGGAAACTCCATCCCCTCTCTGCACAACCTGTCCCAGTGCTCGGTCACTGCCCAGGACAGAAGTTCTCCCTCATGTCCAGGGGGAATTTCCTGGGCTCAGTCCCTGCCCGTGGCTCTGGTGCCATTGCTGGGCCCCAGAGCAGAGCCTGGGCCCTGCTCTGCCCCTCCCTGCACACAGGGACACACAGGGATGGGGTTCCCTCTCAGCTGGGGCTCCTCTCCAGCTCCCTCAGCCTTTCCTCAGCAGGGAGATGCTCCAGGCCCTTCCTCATCTCTGTGGCCCTCTGGGCCCACTCCAGGAGCTCCATCTCTCTCTTGTCCTGAGGAGCCCAGACCTGGGCACAGCACCCCAGATGTGCCTCACAGGGCAGAGCAGAGGGACAGGATCCCTCCCTGACCTGCTGGGAATGCTCTTTCCAATGTACCCCAGGATTCCGCTGTTATTCTTGGCCCCCAGGGCCCTGCTGGCTCATGTTGTCCACCAGGACTCCCAGGACCTTCCCCTCATTGCTGCTCCAGCAGGTCACCCAGCCTGTGCTGGAGCCTGGGGTTGTTCCTCCCCAGGTGCAGGACCTGCCTTTGCTCTGCTGGATTTCAGCAGGTTCCTCTCTGCCCATCTCCCCAGCCTGTCCAGGCCCTTTGGAAGGGCTGCACAGCCCTTTGGGATGTGGAGATTCAGGGAAACCAAGACTTTGGCTGCTGTAAATCAGTTGAATATTCGCATGTCAGTTTCACCATAGCTTCACAGAATCATAGTATAGTTTGAGCTGGAAAGGCTCCTAAATTTCATCTCATTTCAACCTCCCTACCAGGGACAGGGACACCTTGCACTAGGCCAGATTGCGCAAATTAGATCTATTTACTGAACTGGACCCCTTTTATCCAGCTGAGGAGACTCGATATTCCAACAGGCATATTTGACCCATCCCATAGGCCTGTCTCTAAACAAGACAAAACATTTGCACAGATTTTTTTTTTCTTCTGCTCATAGAAAGAGGATTGGATAACAAACTTGATTTTGAAAACCAAAGCTCTGAAACTTTTTTTTTTTTTTTTTTTTTTTTTTTTTTTTGGTGACTGAAGTCCTGCTGCTGCTAAACCACTCCACCAATGCAGAGTTTAGCTACATTTATGGGTCAGGGACTTTGTGCTGTTGTCCCTTACTTTTCCTGGGTGTCCACTGAGCTAATGGCAAAGCTGCCTGGATAATACCCAATCCCCTCCAGGTGGGTTTCTGGGATGTTTGCTGAGCAATATTCCTACGGACTGGCCCACATCATCCTAGAATTGGTTTTGTGTCCCGCACCCTTCACTTCAGACTGACTCTCTTGCTGCAGCAAACAAATCAGTGACAATGACAACTCCTCTGAGACCTTGTTTCCACTCCTACCTGTCCCTTTTATCCATCCTGCTCTAGCAGACCTGTATAAAAGTTTCCATGGTCTGTAATTTCGTATGACTAAGGGTGAGCTCTATTACTTCTGTTATCATTTTACATTAAGAAGTAAGGAAAAAGTGCCTTAATCCAAACTGAAGTGACCACTGTGTTGCAAAGCTGACACATCCCACATAGCTCCTCTTGTGTTAAGCAGAATCATCTGTTTCCCAGTTCACCAAGCCACAGAGTGATGGGGGTTTTTTACTTCTTTTTTTAAATACAGTTTTTTCTCCCCTAAGATACCAAGCTTGGTGATAGTTTAGTTGGAAAATGCACCATCTGAACAGATGGAGGAAAAATCTTTCACAGAAAATATATGCCTATTTCTTTAACTGATGTTTAAGATGTTTTTCACTAGGTAGGAACCTGCTGAATATTTTAAAAGGTTATTGTTCTGCCATTATCACTACACCACTGTGAAATTACAGAGTGATTTTGAATGAAACAAAATGAACTTCACAGAAGTGTCGGGTGGATGTTTATGATAGCAAATTTTTTGACTGTTCTTAAACCAGCTGCTTTCAATAGGAAGTGGGCTGTCTTTCCTCAGCTCACTCCTCTTTGGTTCATAGCCAAGAACTGGGAAAAAGAAAGAAGTTTGCAATAAATGCAGAAAAATGGGGAGGGGAAACTGAAGTTAAAAGGAAATTAAAATATTGTTTCACTATACGCCAGTATTTCACTTTTTAGTTTGATGTCAGTGTCACATAAACATGTTTGTTTCCTAAGAGGAATAAGAAAGAAATCTCTGGTAAGGAATTTATATGTGTTCCAAGCGTAATTTGTTTTATTTACAAGCCTGGCATAAAATGGTCAAACAGCAGGCAAGATAATGTATTCTTCTTGGAATCTCAGCCCCATGTGAAGTTCCTAGGAAGGTATTTAATGTTCATAGAGAAATCTAAGCAAGAGCCCAAGAAGGAGGGCAATCTTTCCTTGTGTTTTTATGTATTCTTGCTGTTTGGCATCCCTCTATGATATCTCTCCTTAATTCTAATTTAATATTATTAACATCTTTTCCACAGAATCATACTTATTGTCAATCAAGTGCAGGAATTTTGAAGTTTAGGTATTTTTGGGATAATAACTACACTTGAGCTAATTGTTCGAGATTGCCTCTACAGTTTATGAAGAAAAAATATCTGCTTGTGGGATCAGTCTCTCCCAATATATTTATTTTTTAGGATGGGAGATCTGAGTGAACAGGATGCAGCTTTGCTGAAAAATAGGTGGGAATTCTGGAGGCCAATAGGCTGAGCAGGAGGCACTAGTGTTCCTGGGCAGTAAAGGCCAGCATCACTCAGGAGGAGATGAGCAGGGGGACAGAGCTTGTGAGGCATAAGGAGAAGGTGGAAGTTTCACTTTAGGAGAAGAATAAGCTGAATGTTGCCTGTGTTTGGGGAAGCTGGAGTCACTGGTGAAAGTTAGAGGTGGGAAATTTTAGCTACATATTTGGAAAAAAAATCCTAGGTGGTGATGAGGGTGGTCAAGCATTTTTTCAGGTTATACGGATGAAATCTTTTTTGCAGATGTTCAAAGCTTAAGTCTACAATACACTGAAGAATCTCATCTAATTGGTTGTGCTTTGAGATGTGATTTGAACTAAAGACTTTCAAAGTCCCTTCCAAGCACCTCTGAATCTGTGATTTGTGCCCCTTAAGTTTGTGTGGACTTTACAATTACAAAGAAAACCAAAGGATCATAAAGAAAATTGTGTGTTTCCATGTAAGCCCCTCTATTTTTTGACCTCCTTAAATGCTCTGTCTTCTGAGCCAAAATTAATGGCTGTGTTTGGTGTGTTCTCTAACCATCTGCAGTGTAGAGGACCATAGCACCAATGTTTCTATACCATGACAGGCTGCTCTGTTACCAGTTTTTGTATTTGGCAGACAAAATAAACTATCACAATAAGATTACAAATAGAGATGCCCTACTGTGGCTGAGATAGAACCATTTTTCCTTAGCCAAACAAGAAAGAAACAAAAGACTTGAGGAAATAATTATTTTTATCTGATATGGCCTCAAACCCTAAGAAAGAGCACATATCTTGCGTGTGGAAAGAAACAATTCAGTCTCTCCCATTGATGGAGAGGTAAGGCTATAACCAACAAGGTGATTTCAATTTTATTTCATGAGTTTTGTTTCCTTTTTCTTTCTCAGCTTTTCTTATTGAAGTAAAAAAAATTAATGAACTTTCAGGGAGACAGCTCTGATTCAAGGGCACACTTATCTGTGAAATAGTTTTCCAGTGAGTGTAATAGCAGTCTCTGGACTGAAAATATCTGCAGTGAAAATCCTGTCAGCCATCAGGAATAGATTAGCACAGTTTGACCTGTCTAGAAAGACCCCCAGGAACTGGGCTGGACTATCAACATTGAGTCTGTGTCCCAAAATCTCATTGTTTTCAGTGTGTCAATCAAGAATGGTCAGAGTACAGTGGTCGGACAAGTGGAAGAAGAAAAATGGGTTTTACATGTGGAGTGACTGAAGATACTTTGGAATCTCCAGCCTGAACAATTCCAGTTGAGGGAAACTAGGACAGAGGTCTGTAAAGCTGTGACATGGAGAAGCAAGAGTGGGAAGATTTCTACTGTATCTTATAATGCAAGAATTATGGGCATTAAAAAGGCCTGTCAGAGGGTGACTTTTGGAGAAACAACAGCACTTTCAGCTTTGCAAAGGTATGCATTTAAGGTACCATGGGATGCTGTGGGTGCTACAAGCTGATATCAGCCCAAGACTAGGTTTCACAAAGTCCTGCAGAATGTATCTCTCTATTAAATACAAATATCTAGCTCAAAGAACTCCAGGCACTGAAGGTTCTGTTTCTTGCAGGGTTTGATTCATTGAGGAAAGTCTCTACCTTGTTTTGTTGCTCGTCCTTGGGTTTCTGGTTTGCAGTAATTGTTGGTGACAATGACCAGATGGAATAGAATGATTATTCAATGACTCTTAAGGGGCGCTTCAAAGAGAATGCAAAAAGCTTCTGAAAAGCCAGTATTTGCCTCAGAGACAAACTGATGTGGGACAGATCTTTGCCTCCATGCTTTTGAGATTTGGTGTCACCTTGGAACACAGCCACAGCTTTTGAAAATTGACAATTTCACTCATTCCACCATCAGACAACAGTAAGAAAGAGTTTTATATTGTGAAAAGATATAATGATGTGTTCCCTTTAATTTTCTGGCTGCCACAGTTTCTTGCCATTCATTAAGACTATTATAGTGAATAATCATATTGGGAAATTATCATTAATAACAGAAAATATTTACAGATCACTCTTTAGTCAATTCTTTACATAAAGGACAAAAAAAAAGGACTTCATTCTGTTGGTTGTGGAAAGGAAGTCCATAATATATCATCATCCTGCTGGGATCCAAAACACAGGATGAAAAAAAAATCCCTAAAATTAAACTTATAAATCCATATTTAGAAGCCTGTGTATATACCCTAAAATTTGTCAACAACTCAGAGGTTCCCTGTGGAGTTGGCAATAGAATTCAGAAGCTGTTACAACACAGTTTGAGGTTTGAGTGGGCTCCTCTTTTCTGAACTGACTGTACTATTTGCAGTTTTGTGAATGGCTCTACCACAACAGATGCCCTGAAGCTTATACCTATTTACAAAACAGTTAGATAATTTCCTTGAGGAGCGATATTTCAAGAAAAACTCACTGACACTTGCATTCCACTCATGCCATTTTATTTTCCTTTTTGTTGCTAATTTTTATTTTATTGTTTATTTGTATTTTAGGAATTTTAAGGTCAGATTCTTTACTGTGAGGGTGGTAAGGCACTGGGACAGGTTTTCCAGAGAAGCTGAATGTCCCATCCATGGAAGTGTTCAGATCTGGGCTTAGAGAAACCTGGGAAGGTGTCCCCGCCCATGGCAGGGGTTTGGAATGGAGTGATCTTTAAAATCCCTTCCAACCCAAACCTTTCTCTCATTCTGTGATTGAGATTTAATGGATTTTTACCATTCTAAATGAAGTCTGGGTTTTTTCCGTGTTCCCCTGGATGCTCCTGTTACTTATGGCTATTGGGAGAATCATCAAAGACGTGGAATGTGAATCTTTCTTTATGGGATTTAGCATTTAAAAGAAAAAGTATTAAAGTCCAGATCATACGGCTGTGTTAGACACCTTAGGCTCCCTTTGCTGTCAGTTTGGGAACAGTCAGACTAGGACACTGCTCACCTCTTGGTCTCAGGACACTGAAGATGGATCAAATTAATCATTCTATTCAAATTCCCGCTTCTCACCATTGACTTTATTAGACATCATAAGTCAATGTAGCATACTCAAACTGTGTTCATTTAATCCCTTGACACTTTGCTCAGAATGAAACAACTGCACTTTGAAAACCTAATATCTAATTTATTCTCTGTATTTTTACGTGGTATTACCACTGGAAGAATAAGCATAAAATATTGAGTAGAAAAAAATCCCAATTTGTATTGGAATTACTATTACTATTACTATTGGAATTACTATTACTAATTCAGTGTTTTACTCCATTTCAATAATGCAGCAGTGATCTTTTGTCCTCACACACATAAGTAGTAGGACCACAGAAAACATAATTGCAGTAGAAGCTAAGAGCAGATCCAAGTTAAAAGTCAAATTTTCTATTCAGCCAAAAAGCAATTTCTTTGCCAGAAAACATTTTTTAACATCTGCCATCTGTTGGTTTTAATTTTTATTGGTTTTTATTGAATGAAAACGACACTTGCTGTAAAGGATTGATGTTCAAATTTAGCAATACACAACAGACCAGAATTCTAACTTTTTCTGTACAAAACACTTTTTTTTGTTTGTTTTTGCAGTCCCTGGTTGCAAATATTTTAATGGACTTATTAAAACAAAGTCAAACATTTCTAAGTAACATTTTCATGAGTCAGAGGTGCTGAGTTCATGAATGTGATTTTAACTTTAGCCAGAGCAGCAAGTGACCCTCACTTCTGAAAGTCGAGCTCTCAAGCCTGAATTTAATTTGGCCTTTGCAAAATAAATAGATGAATTGTTTTGGCATTTCACAAGCATTAAAGCAAACAAACAAACAGATGTTGTTTTGAAATAAAAAAATAAATAAAACATAGGCTCTAGAGGAACCATTTCAGTGGGAATCACAACATTTTACTTTTTCTGTTGGAGCTCAAAAAAATCTATTTACTTCCATATGAGGGTAGAAACAGAAAGGTTTCCCAAAAAACTGAGGAAACAACCCCAAACTAGCATTTTCACAGCGCAGTTAGCAGCATTTAAAAAGAAGAAATAAAACTGCATGATACCATATCTATTTCCTTCAGCACTCTCACTCATCTGCTGACCACACAGGACTCCATGTCAGCTGTAAAAGCCGTAACACTCACAGCCCAAGCCAGAAGCTCAACATATAATATCCCAAAATGCTTGTTAAAATTGGGAAAAAGGGAGCTCCAGCCTTGCCTTCTGCTCTGGATTTTGCATTCTGACTGTCAGTGTGTCAGTGTGTAGTTTTGTTTCCTTGTATTCCACAGATAAAATATTTTTTTGGTTTGCAGAGGTTTAATTTTTAGATTGAATTAATGTTTGCAGAAGATATTTCAAAGGTGTTTCCTTGTTACTATTGTAATAGGACTTCTTAGTATTATTGCCACTGATAACAAATCCATTTAATAGCTGCTTTTCATGTTATCTGTTCCATACATCCTGTTTTTAATGAAGGCTGTTTCTCAACATCCTCTGTACTTGCAACCCCAAAGAGCAGATATCATCTTTTTTTAATTTTGTTGTAATAATGGAGGCTACTTGAAGGTATTATTCTAGACATGAAAAGAGATTTCAAGATCCTGAGGTAGGTGTTTTTTCAGACAATACTATCAAACTCCTTAAGCTGAGAACTAGGTTCTCATTGAGATTAATATATGACCTAAAATTCTGTTTATTTTATGTTAAACGGTTTTCTCTCCATCCTTTGCCTTGAGCATCACAGTTATACCATTTGGGTATGCTACACTCAAGTATAGTTTTTCCTTTACAAATCCTCTGAGAGGGATTAATTATCTCTATTCCACAGAAGAATAAAATATGGCAGGCCAAAAGCTTTGTCTGTAGTCACATGGGCCATACTCAAGAAGGAGAAGAAAGGTAAAATCTATTGTTATCCCTTGTAACTCAGCCTGCCTATCAGCCAGGAAAAGAAATGAAGATCTGCATTAATAGCTCTTTAGAAGTTTTTAAACAGATAGTGTCCCCAAAACACATTTAACACCAAGGTGTAAATCATGTTCCTACACCAGGATGCTGGTTGGAGGATTTGCATTATTATTGCTTGGCTCATGTTGACTGAGGACTATATTCTGTGCAAAACCCATCTTTGAGCACTAAACCAGAACTGGCTGTATCAGTGCAGTGTGTCTTCATCAGGGATGTCTCAAATCTGACTGGTGACATACAATGATACATATTTCATCAATCTAGTTAACACAGGCAGCTCTACAGAAATCGTCTCTGTATTCAGGGAAACTTGCAGAAAGAGTAGTGAGCTGTGTGTCTGTGTTCACATGGATGAGATTTATATTTGCAGACAGTTGACAAGTCTTGAGACAGTCCTTGTAGACCTCCTTAACTTCTTTGGACGCCTTTGAATATTTGTACAAAAGCATCAGAAACATATAAGGGTGTTTTCCAGAGCTGAAATTCCATCTGTGTAATTAGACCTATTTAAAAATCAAGTATTTGCTCTGAATGAACTCATAAGGCTTCTTCATGTCCCCTCTTGAGAGACATTCATTTGAAGATGTCTCTGAGCTGAACAGAATGAACAGACCTGTCAAGATAGAAAATTATACACACCAAACTTCTGGACATGAAACTTACAGAGTATTTCCATTTTGGAGTGGCACTCCAAAGGCTCTCAGAAAATTTAGCCTTAAAAACACCTTGGAACTTGCAATCAACCTACTTGGTAAAAATGACCCTTTCTGACAAGTTCGTTTTTCAACAAGACTGTCTATGGCTCTTTATCACTAGGAAACAGCATTGGCAAGAAAACACATAGATAATATTTTCATAATGTATATTTAAAACATCCAGTCAGGGATTTTCACCAAAAGTTAATTTCAAGGTTAAATAACATCAAATCTGCTTGAGAATTTGTACTTTGTAATGAGAGGGATTTAAGAGGGTGTAACTTCATGCTCATCTCCTTTGTACCAAGGTAAATACAGATTGGGAAAAGACTTTGCGGGGAAGGTAAAAAAGGCCTTATTTGTTTTTTAAACCATGTTTTATTATAACTGAAAACTAATAATTTTTCATAATCCAGAAGACTTTTAAAAAATATTTAGTTCTAGAAGTTTACTCAAAAGCTGAAATCAATTTATGGGGTGGATAGCACATAGAAATAACCTCTCTCTGATACACACAGTCTTTTAAATAACATCCTCTATGAGGCACTAAAGCTTTAATATCAACGATATTCCTGAAATGAGGGTAGTGAAAAAAAAAAAAAAAACAAAACATGAAGTGCAGAAACTGCTATCAATTCCAGTCACAGTGGCAGAATGACTCTAATAGCTGAGACGTTTATGAGTCATAAATTACCATTTATAAATGCAGTGTTTAGCATTCATTTCAATGGACAACATATGGTAGCAACATTTCTAAATAGCTTGAACTGATAAATAGGCCAGTGAAGTGGCTCAATTTGTTAAAATGCTAACACATTAACTACTGCATGTGGTGGTGGCATGTTTGCATCCCTAACACTGCCTGTCTGCTTGGGCCTTATGGAAATAGACACTTGCCTTGAATTTATGAACTGGCAGAGTCAGTCTATTTTTCATAATGATTTATGAGGAATCACAGTTTGCAGACTGGGTGATCCATCTATGGTTGTATTAGCCTCAGCCCCACTACGTTACATGACACGTTACATGACATGACTGCATCCCACACACTTTAACCCCTGGTGCCCTGTCTGGAGAGCCTGACTGACCCCTCAGCAATGTTTGGATCTCTTTAATACACTTGGTCCTTTTTAAAGGAGCTAGGTAATGATTTGAACCTGGCCATTGCTGCAGTGAGATGGATTAACACAAAATGATCAGCTGACTACTCACCTGAGGTCATCTCGGCTCCTACTAAAATTGTGGTGTTTCATACACACCCTTCACAGCTGCTGTTTCTTTAGCATTATGTAATAACAAAACTAATTTTCAGTTAAAAAAAATAAAATAAAATAGATTAGTTCTAGGTCTGAAGAAAACAGAAATGCCCTAGCGACTGTAACATTAAAGGAATTCAAACTTTGAATAATATTTATGGAAGTTTGGGCTGTATTTTTTCTACTCTACCTGTATTTAATTAGCCTTCTTTTGTCCTGTCAATGATGTTTTAAAAAACAATCTTGACATGTATCTAAAGCCAAAGCAAACCCCCAGGTGTCCAAAATATAGTGCAGATTGCTGAGTTCAGATGCTCCAGCACAGCTCAATAAAAACTATTGGGGAAATTCAACACAGAAATTTATTTTTCTTTTTCCTCTTTTATTATTTTCCTTTTCCTTTTTCCTTTTTCCTTTTTCCTTCTTTTTCTCTTTCTCTTTCTCTTTCTTTCCTTCTCTCCTTTTTCATTTTTTTTCCTTTTTTCCTTTCTTTTTTACCTTTTCTTTACTCTTTTTTTTTTAACCTGTCTAGTCTTCTTCAGCTCAATTTTCAATAACCTTCACTTCATGGCTATTTTTTTTTAATGGGAAAGGAAGGCCCTTCATGGCTTCCTTTCCTCATTGTTGATTGGAGAACTACAGATTCATGGGGCTGTTCTGTGACAGACTAATAGCATGTGAGATGCAGTTTATGAAATCAACATCACAGTGATTTCTGCATTCTGCTAACACTATAAAAAATTCTTGGGTGGGGTTTTATGTGGGGCACTTTGGAACAGACCATCCCCTAAAACTGGTGGGTGTCATCCAATAGAAACATCTGCAGTGGAGACTGCTGTCTCCAAACTTGTTGGGGACAAATTCACCATACTCTAAAGTGAATTTATAAACTAGGCCAGGTGAATTTCTCTTCATCAGCTATAAAGAGAGCCTAAAATTTCGGTCAAGCACCACCTGAGCACATATTTATCCTTTCTTAATAAGGTTTTTATGCTGATGGAACTTTGTTTTGGAATGAGGATGCTTTAATCATAACGATAACTGCAACAATATTAATATGAATTACAATAATAACAATGATAATGATGATAACGATGAAGAGAAAATGCAGTGCTACCTATTTAATAATTTTATGCAGTCTGGATCTGATTGTGTTAGGTATCATAGAAATTTTGGAGATTAATCAAACATGGTAAACTAAAACAGATTTTGAAAAGTTAAATCAGATTTTGAAAAACCAACCACACATACACACACAAGATGTGAACTTTTTCTTTATGTTCCAGGAGGAAAATAAAAAGGGAGCACATCCTTGCAATAATTTGATCAATCCACTGGTCCCATTAAGGTTTGTAATGTTGAAACTCTTGGAATGTAATCTCGAGGTGAGTAATTCAAAAGTCCTCTGCTCACCTCTACAGAGCATCCTTCAAGAGGAGGTGCTTTGGTGAACTTGTATTTTCACCTTCTCCCCAGAGGGAGCTGAGAGGCTGGGGTTGTTCAGAATTTACATCTTCAAAACCTGGGAATATGCAAGGATTGGCTGTGATACTGACTTTGAAGCTGCAACCATTTGAGAAGTATTGCTGTACAGCAGTTAAAGGAAATAGCTTAGATAACTGCTCAGTCTTAACTGCTAGAGAGACTAAAACGAGCAGAATTCAACATTTCACACTGAGATCAGTAAAGAAACCAATGAAAATGTCTATTCTGCAATGAAAATGTCCTCCTGCAAGCTGTTCTTTGTGTTGGTTCTTATGTCTAAAACAGTTTGTGTGAAAGGCCCAAGCTTTCATGAGTGGTTATTGCTAAAAGAACAAACCAGCTAATATTTGAGGAAAAGAATTTCAAGACAAGGAAGAAAAAGGTGTGTCTGACTATAAAATATGATCTCAAACCTATCAATATGTGCAAAGCTACTTCAAGGGAGACACTGTCTTTAAATACAGGCTTCTCAACAGGCTAGATGCCCTCACTGACTTGATTTCTGGAGAAATGGAGCAGCTCACCGCTACCCCTAGAAAAAGCTTCTGAGAATAATATCTTGTGAGCACTTTAAAAATCAGGCCCTGAAAACTGACCTAAGAATTGACATCTCAAAGGATTTAGAAGTTTACTTTTTATTTAAGGAACGTCCCTTCACATCACAGTAATATTTTTCTTTTATGGTTGGCAAAGCAGACAAGACAGGACTATCTTTGCTGATCACATATAGCTCAAGGTGGTGTGGAGCTGAGCTCAACCCAAATGTCTGAAAAGGAGTAAATGACTATGGAGAGAGGACTTTTCTCTCTTTTATACTTCAGAGATTGCCCTATAGAGTCCTTTCAGATTGCCTTAACAGCTTTGCCACTATACAGCTCATTAGTTCTTGCTATTTCTTAACAGAACAGCTGGGTAAAACATGTTTAATTTATACTCAGCTTAGGACTGAAATATATTCTCCATAAAACTTTAAAAAGGAGAAAAATGATATAAAAAATGTTCCTTCCAGCATAACCATCACTAACAAATAATGAGCTTGTTTATCATTGCTTTTTTATGTCTGATACTTCAGGCATTTCAGAGCTCTTTCCAGACTATTATCTACTGCCCTTCAAACCCTTCATGTTGTTACCCTGACTTTTATATCAGTAATAGGTTTTAAGACTCATAGTAATGAATGCAAATATATGACTGTTTTAGGGCAATAAAATTGTTCTATAGCAGTTAACTACGCTCTTTGCAATAGTGAAAAGCATTTTAAATTAGCAGTTGGAGAAAACTAGGACATTGGAACACAGAGACAATATAAGAGTGCAGCAATCTATTGGCTGTTACCTAATGGAAAAGTTAGTTCATTAATGCTCAAGTCAGTTGTTGATCACTAAGGGCTGCAATGTAAAGTTTGACTCCTGTCTAATGTGTTGTTGTTAGCTCAAATGGCTTTCTAGAGTTTGTGTCTAGAGTTAATCACAAGTATTAAAAAATGGAGAAGAGAAAATGTGATAGTTTTCGTTGCTGTTATTGTAATTTGTTGGGGGGGTTGTTTGTTTTTGTTTTTGCTTTGTGTCATTGAATTTTCTGTGTTTTTAGAAGTTTAGCAATTTTTTACTCAGTATTTCTTCAGTTTTCCAGGAATCCCTATCTCTAGTAACAACTTGGTGATCCGTGTGGGTCCCTTCCAACTCAGCATATTCCATGATTCCATGTCTCAGCCCTAGTTACAATAAGAAGCTGGGAACATGCATCTGTGATCACAGATATGGGAATTCCAGTTAAAGCCAAAGGCACTCTCTATCCAGCTCTTTGGAGACAAGTCATCCATCCATTGGGATAATAGTGTTAAAGTCATAATGATGCCTAAAGATTATTGTTTTCTATAATTTTTTCCATATATTTGTAGCTTTGTAAAATGTTAATACATGGTTATACCAGCTCCTGGTATTTTTTCTACATTTTCTCTTAGATTTTAGAATAATATTCTAGTCTTCCAACATATTCCTGAAATACTGTTTAATCGTATTTTCTAGAGGACCTCCCCAAAGGACATTTTCCTTTCCAAACAGGATCTGAGAGGAACAACAAGAAATGGGACAAAGAAGTCCCTGGACCAATTCCAACAGGGCAGTAACCAGGGCAAAATTACCAAAGCATCCGCTCTTGTAATTGGACAATATTTGTTACATGTTCTAAGTTGTCAAACTTACAAAAACTGTAGAAACCTAATTCCAGGTGTGGCCATAACCACCATGGAGCCACCTGGAAGTCCCAGATAAAGACCTTCTTTTTATCTTACTATTTTAACACTATCACAAGAGTTTTGTCTTTTAGGCAACAATAAAGCTGGATTCAGTCTTGCTGCATTCTGAAGAACTGATGAGTGACCAAATATCTCCAAAGATATTTAAATCTACGCTGCGGATGCCATTGCTTTCCTAACTCAAATTATCCTGTGGCATGTCCATGAGAAAAATTACCCCAGAGCTCTTCAGGATGCTCTGTTTCAGGGCTGGCAGCATCCCCACAGCACTAGGATGCTGCTATGCCCACACTAACAAGCCCTGCTCATAAGCAGGGCTGAACCTGAGTGGTTCAGGTCTCCCTGTGCCATGCTTCACTGTCCAGACCCTTCACTGTGCAGACCCTCAAAAGAAAATAACTAGAAACCTGGTCTAAATGTGTTTAAGCTCCCTCCCTTAAATCAGGGATAGTAGATGGCACTGTCAACTGCACAATGGAGAGGATAAATATATTAAAACTTTGGTGCTACTAAGTTACTCTCACACTGAGGTTATTTAGTTCTGTTTCTCTGATGGATGGATGAACTTTAGCACATGTTTTAATTCTCCCCTTGGCCGTAGCCAGTGCTGTGGGAAACTCTCCTTGCAGCTGATCTGTCAGCCGATGATCTGTTTCCTGGCTTGTAATGATCTATAATTTTGTTAGTGGGAAGATGCATATGAAGCAGCTTTTGCTTCATTTCCTTATGAAGACACCACACTGATGGATGGCTTAATTCAAAAGCCAGTGTGTTCTTACAGAAGAACTCCGCATTCAGACTCCAAACCCTGTAACTTATGTCTGTTTAATATCTCCTAAATGCTTCTGTTTTTCGCTCTACCTCAATTGCTGGAAATAAGACTGGTTTAGTCATCACTTCCATCAATTACTATTCTGGTCTCCTTGTTGGTTCTTCCTATCACCCTACCCAAGCAATAATTCATCTTACCCTGTGCTCAGACTTTGTGTAAACTACACATTTATTCTGTGTACATTTTCACTTGAAATGTTGCCTTTGGTGAAAAATGCGTTTAACCCAAAGAGTTGTCTGTAGAAATGAAATATTCATTTTCCCATTTTTATTGAAAACATAAATTGATTCCTGTTTTGTTCACAAGCTAAACAAATAAGGGAAGGCGAGAAGATGTAGCTTAGCTGACCAATCCACTCCAAGTTTGTTTAGCAGTTAAATACCCAAATAAAACCAATCTCCTCCAACTTTGTTTAGCAGTTAAGTACCCAAATAAAACCAATCCCCTCCAAGTTTGTTTAGCAGTTAAATACCCAAAATTAAACTTTGTAAATTTGGGGTTTTCAATGACTGACTCATACAAAAATGTCAGCAAAAATGAAGTATTATTCATGCATTTTTTTGTAAATTTCCTGACACATTTATGTTACAACTAACATTTTTCAGAAAAAAATATACAAAGTAGATTTTAGTTCTATCGGTTATTCAAAATTCAGTGTTCAGTCTTGGGCAAGTTATATGTTTGGACAGAAGCATTGTTCAAAAGTATGGAGGTAAACAGCCTCCAAAAGGTCATTCTTAAAAAATGGCATTTACTGTTGCTGAGAATAAGGGTATATATTTGTAATGAATTGGATTTTTTTTTTTTTTAATGTTTGGTGTTGAGGTTTTCTTCCTTGTGAAATATATCTGTGGATTTCTCAGTTCCTTCAAAAGCTTGATTAAGATGAGGTGTCATGGCAGAGAGTTTCAGGAACCAGATGATGTTCTCTGGAAATGGAGGAGGTATTTGCTTT
>NW_005054365.1:917844-924657 GCF_000277835.1 Geospiza fortis
ATTCCTGAGTGTTCAGCTTGCACACTTTCAGCACTACAGGTAAGATGGAAAAGTCATTATCCCAGTAACTACACAATTAGGAAAACCAGGCTGTGGTAATTTCCATCATGTTCTGCAAGCCTTTAGTCCATCTAACAAGTCTGTGGACCCTAAGAAGAGATTAGATGTGACTATTTCTCAGCCATGACACAATCTTAGTGATTTTATTCCAGACCCAAATGATCTACTCTTAGTTTTCTTGTAGAAAAGTACAAAGTAATATGCTGATTATGACTAGCTGAACTACCCAGGGTATTTCTTTCTCTGCAGTGAAATGGTTATAAAACTGGACCATTCAGCCTGTTCAGACAGATGTTTTATATAATAAGGCCTGTCATAATATAAATAAATAACAGAGAAAACAAGCATTAAAAGCATTAATGCCTCCAGACTTCAGCATATTGTCACAAAACCTGCTTCCATAAATTTTCTACAGATTCAGGAAGCAAGTGCGACTTTACAGATTATTTTCTGTGGAAATGCATTGAGCATCTCTGCTGCTTTAAAACATGGAAAGACACCCACAAGATTCTCTGCACAGAGTCAGCTCAAGCACAGCAAGGTCTCAGCGCTATGGTTGAGCACAAAAATGATGTTAAACCTGAGTCACTATGCTTTGTCCCTGTACCAAGCTCCCCAGAACTACTTAATTCAAGAGAAACATGCAGAGACACCCTGGTTTTGCATGGGGCTGGCTTGTGTCCTCCATACTAATTAACTTGGGCTCTGAACACCATGAGAAGAGGGTTATCTGGTCTTGAAATAGCCTTGGAAGCAGTTTTCTTTCATGTAGTGCTGTGCCAGAGCCAAAGCTCTGGTGGACCCAGCTGGCTGTCACCATTTCTGTCAGACATGAGCTGGCTCTGAGAGTGGCATTCATCTCATTTAATGTTAGATGTCTGCACTACAGACATCTACATCTCGATTAGTCACCCTTGTCTCCCTTTATAGGGATTGAAGAGAAACTAGCATGATTCACCCCATCCTAAAACAGACATCTCAAATGTGGATGAATCATGCCTCAATAGTGTCTGTTTTGTGCAGGCAGTGAGAGGAAATGATGGAAACACAGGGCTGATGTCAGGAAGGAAATTAGAGCTTGGAAGTTACTGAGTGGCAGCACTGCAAGAGAAGGGTATTTATGGGACATACAGGTAAGCAGAGACAGAAAAACCCACATAAACTACTTATTTATGGTCACATGGCAGCTGGTTTGAAAACCCAGGAGCCAGAGCATCGTCTCTGAGTCAGGAATGAAGGTGGTCACTTTGGTATTTGTTTCAGCATTAATGATAAAAAACACTGTGTTTAATCAATGACCTGCATGCATCTGCCTCCTCCTAAGGCAGATCATTATGTATGATACATCTCTCCAGTATCACAACATTATTTGAGCTAAGTGAGATACAGAGAACTTCACTGGGTTTAGTGATCAATTTTAATGCCATTTTTGTTCATTATTTTTTCTTTTCTTTCTGGTGATTTACCAAAAAGAGTGAAGCCAAGCTGAAGCAGTGCCCCATGGCTCCTACAACCCAGGCAGGCTACTTCATGTCTTCACTCACTGCTTTTACAGCCTCAAAAAGTAAGATAACAATTCTTTCATTTCTGCCCAGTAACTTCCCCTTTAAAAAAAATTAAAAATTAGCATTATGTAATACTATATCACAGCTGGACTTTCTCCCCTCTAACACTGACAGAATGCAGTTTTTTCCAAACAAACGAGAAAGGTTATGCAATAAAATTTGTATGTTCACAGAATTCATGGTTTTGGGCAGCCTTTGCTTCTGACTTATGAAGCATCGGCAAGAAGCTTGGAGAGTCCTGTGGTCTGAAATAACAACAATCAATGTGAAATAAAAAAAAAACTAAATGTGACATTCTTCTACAGCTTGAAACATGAGCAGTTAGTCAGGGATACACAATGTGGTGCCCTCATTTTCTCAAAGTGGAGCTCTTTAAAGCTTGCATCCCATGCCTTTCCTGTTGACATTCAAATTGACTTTCTGCATTTCATAATGGTAGTTCCTGACTTGCTTTTCACTTATCTGCCAAACCCACTGCTGGGTCTTTCTCAGATGCACAAGAGTCAGGGATAAAGCTGACGGAAAATGCATCACTTATTGCAGTCATTTAGCTAAAGTACACCCCAATACCAACAAAGTAAGACAGGAAATTATTAGAATTGGACTGCTGTCATCAACTGCTATTTCACCAATTGCTCAGTTTTCTGACAAGCCCAAGTTCTTCTTAGCATTAAGCCATTAAACCAGTAATGATAATAATAATAAAAACAACAACAACAACCATAATGCATCCAGAGAAAAACAAGGGAGCACTTTAGAGAGAAAAGTACCATGTTCTTGTCAGGGAAGGCTATCATCTCTGTGTAACCTACCACAGAAATGTCTCCAACCCACTGCTCCCGACCTACTGCACTGTCAGGGTGCCTAATCTGTATGGATCCTTGCTTCTGCAGGAGTGAAAGGACTTATCTCAGGGTCTGCTCTCTTGATTCCCTCCCAGAGAAGGAACCTGACACTGAAATGTACGTGATCGGGAAGAAAGGTTGTACCTTCTCAGTCCTGAAGGAGCTTATTTCTGCTTCGCAGCTTCTAGGAAATTCTGTTGCTCTGAAGAAGCACTTGCTGGCATTCCAGGCCCCGGCTCTGCGCCTCTACCAGTGAGCCCCAGCACATGAGTTCTTTGGGTGTGAAATATTCCCCACTGTGTAACTGGACAATGTCCAGCCTGCGTGGCTCTACAACAAAGAACAGTCAGGTAGATCTGGGGGCAGAAACCACACATATTCTATTTTTACAGATGAACCAGGCCAAATTGTCCTGTTAGCACCACCAGCCTGCATCCAAACAATCCCATTGACCTCAGCTGAGTGTAGCTAGGAGGAGAGCTCAGCCTCAGCACATGTCCCCTGTGGCTGTACCACAGTGTGTAATTATTGCTGTTTGTTATTTCTATTGCTGTGGAACCCCCAGGATCAAATAAAGATCAGGATCCCAACTGTGCTGGGTGCAGTGCAAACATATAAGCAGTCATGGTGCCTGCACTGAAGAGCTTACAGCTGTGTCCCTTAGGAGAACATTTCTTTGTCTAATAGACTTCTCTATTAAGAACTGTTAATTGCTTCATTCAGCCTAATTTTTTTTTGGTGTGTGCTTAGTTTCTTCCATTGCTTCTGCCTGGCCCCCCTAGACCACCCTTAATAATTCTCCAGTCTTCACAATATCAACAGCTTTCCACACTGTCCTGAAAATTATTATTCCCCCTCTTGCTTCTTGATTGTCTGATCAGACACTTCTCCCCCAGTCACTTTCTGCTTTTCCTTTTTTTTTTTTCCTTAAAATAACTATTTGTTCTCCTTCTTTTTATTGTAACAATGGTTTTAGATCTTTATAATTCCACATGGGTGAGTGATGCTACTTGTGCCTCCTCTCTGAGCCATGATGTCATGTTCCCTTGAAGGACTCCCCAAAAGCACATTCACACTCTGCTATTCTCTTTGCCTGTGTTTTACTACCAGAGAAATGGCTCATTGTCACCCCACAGGTTTCCTTCACTGCTGCAACCTAAATATCACATCTTCCATTTGCCAAATGTCTGCTTCAGATTACCTCTTTACACACCTCTCTCCAGAGGCATTACATGATAGGGTTTTTCCACTCTTCCAGGCTGAATCTCTTCTCACTGTTTCCTGCTCATATTTCTAAAATCTCTTGGTCCCTTTGTATAGCATTTGTGCATTAATTCACATACAGAAATCTCAGCAGACCTTTCCTGGGGGAGGGTCTCTGTGGCTTTCAGAGGCAAAATGTGCCCACTGCAATGCAGGCACACCTTTAAAATACCACAGGCTTGCAGTAGAAACTCTGATCCCATAACTGCAACTGTGATGCTCCATGGCCAGCCCTGGTCTCTATTCCACTACTGGAACAGAAAGCTCTGCTCCTGAATGGGATTTTTCTGAAATGTAATGCTCATGTTACTTATTTCTTGTAAAACACGTACAGTGCTGAAACAGTGGTCATGCTAGACCATGAACAATTTAACATTCTGTTAAAGTTCTCCATAAGAGCTGCTTAAAAAAAAGAATATTCCTCAAATGCAATTACCTTCTGGTCTGACCTTGGCTGCCAGACTAGAGCAGAGCATGCTAGAAATGGTGGGTGTTTCCTCTTATTTCTATGCATTTCTAAAGGTTGAAAATCCATCAGGAAAATTTAAAATTGTAGGTCATTAATCATATGTTGTTGGCCATCTCTTACCAACCAAATTTTCAAGAGGGAAACCTGAACCATCATATCTGGAGATAGGTGGCTAGACATCCCAAAGGAAATCTCTTGAACTACTTTCAGATGGAGAAAGAAGTTTTCTTATTCTTTCACTACAAACACTATCTCATTAAAAGTAATTTTCTTATGATTATATAAGGTGCAGTCTCTTCCCCATATCTGTTTGAAAAGCAATCATGTAAGGATTAGGTGGCAGACACCGTTTAGTCTAGAAAACTGTACGAGCTTTCAGAGATTATAGTGCCCTGATTGCCTCCACAATTTACCCTAATGAGAAAAAAGTAGGTGACCATGTTCCCTTTGATGGTATCTGAATTTAATACAAAGACATGTCGCTGCAATGATGTCATTAAGTGGGAGCTATTGTGACTAACCACTAATACCAAACCACTTTTATTACCAAAATTAATTTGCTAATTGGTCGACTGTTATCTTTTATCTGTTTCCTTGGAACAACCAAAAGCACAGGGGAAGAATTACTTCAGGATATGGAATCTTCTTTCATCTCAGGCTCTTGACAAAATCTCTCCAGTTTAAGGGATCCTCATTCTGTACTTTAAACTTGTTTCCTACATCTTATATGCAGGATTTAGCATCAGTAAATTTAAAGTTCTTCAACTGGGATCAATGCCTTCCCATATGTGGTAAATCAAGTTACCTCTTATGTACTGCAGTTAAGAGTACCATCATGTGATCACAGGACCACAGAATGGCTTGAGTTATAAAGGACATTAAAGATCCTCTCATTCCAATTCCCCAGTCATGAGCAGGGACACCTTCCACTAGACCAGGTTGCTCAGACACTGGATTGGGGCTCAGAGGACATGTGGTAGAAATTAAGATATAGTAACTTAAACATGAGTTCCATCTCTTGGAGTTTCTTGTGAAAATATTAGACAAAACCGAATGATGGGGATTAGGGAAGAAAATTTGTTTTGGTACATGGAAATGCCCAGATATTTTCTATGGTCCGCAACACCACTGAAAGGAACATAAAAAGTGGTGACTAAAGGTAAATCTCACATTACCTCTGTTCAAACATTTGAAAGACAGCTAAGTCCACTGCTGAGTCCATTCTTCATACTCTCCCTAGAGGCAATTTGACAATTTGCTCTGTGGTTACGCCATTTAAAAACTTTAAGAGATTTGAAGGAATACCTTAGTGGATGGACTTGATCTTTTATTTCAAATTAAAATAATTTCTGCTGTTGAAAGAAATGCTTGACATTGTGCAGCTTCCTTGGTTTAGGACAGGAAAAAGAAACTTCTCTGCAGCAGGTTAATCAATTCTTTATGTCATAAGCGTACTATGTAATGACCAAAATTAAACAATATTAATATTGATAGGATCTCTTCTAGTATCTGCAGGCTCTTGAGGAATTTTGAATATATGACTTCAAAAAAACCATAGTCTGGGTACTCAGAAAACATAAGTAGGAAGGGAGATCAGAGGGGGTCTGGACAAATGACCCAAGCAGAGGGATTGAAGTGATTCAGGTTGTTTAGTCTAAGGAAGATATCCTGGGGATGCTGCTGATAGTGGCCACATATTCTTCCTCAGCCTTCCTGAGACCCCTGCTGAGAAAGAAGAAATTATGCATATTTGACATCTCTGACAGGTAGGTCAACACTTAATTTCAGCAAAAAATTTAAAATGAGAGTTATGGAAACTTGCACCAGGGAAGATAAAAATGCCGCAGAAGAGGACATCTTAGAAATTTTGATGTTTCCTGTGTTAAAATCTTGGGCCAGGGTAAAAGGGTTCCAGATTGCTAAAAGCAGTGGTCTACTCAGACCACAGGAGTGATATATGAATATTCCTATTTTTGTAAGGAAGAAAGGAGACACCTGAAGTACCCTACAGCCATATATACACACAAAAATCTCACGACATCAAGAAAATCCACACAGTATTATAGTGTATTTTGTAAATAACACCTCAAATTCTGTTCTGAACTTACCTCTAGCTTTGTGCATTGTTCAATAATCATAAATGTCTTTGTATTAATTGCTTATTCATTTAAATCAATGCACAACAGGCCTGACCACCTTTTACCACAGCATTTCTTCTGAGATTTTTTTAACCTCTTTTTTTCAGTTTTTTGCATATCTTTTGATTAAATAGCTGTCACTGGATTTTGCATAAAAGGCAAGGCAAAAATTAAAGCAGATACTGTGAATACACTTTTCTCCTGTCTGAATATGCAGTCCTTCTCACCCTGGCCCGGTGCTATCACACTTCCACCAGCCTGGGGTTTTTTTAGATGAAATCTGAAAGGAAGAAACAGCTAGCTGAGGAGCTGACAGGGAGCAATTGAAGCAACAGATCCCCTGACAAGTTGTTTCAGCTTCAAGGTCAATTAGATATTTTGCAGTCAAATAAGATTCTGAGTCCCTGTGTATAGCTGATCAAATTGCCCAGCTTTCTTATTTTCCCTCTGCATCTGCTTTAAAAAGCTCGTCT
>NW_005054365.1:924697-942334 GCF_000277835.1 Geospiza fortis
AAAGAGTGTCCTTCATCACAATTGCTTAGGCTCATTTGTTTTGCCAACAAACTGCAGTGTTTTTTAAGCTGCTGTGGGAACCACAGGGAAGATGTTGCAAGCACAATAATGTATTGTCTGAGGAAGAACTTGCAGGTAGCGAAGGAGTCAGATGTCACTGGAACATGTTGCTTCTTATTTCTGTGGTGAGGGTGAGCAAAAGCAAATAACCCATGAAAGACACCCAGGTACACTCATTCTTTCACTTTCATTATTCTATACACCAGTTCTAGCAAGAGGAGATTTAAAATAATTGTTTAAACTGTGCGAGTTCTAAAATGGCTTCCCGCCGACAGAGAGTGTCTTACTCTTGCTGTCTGCCTGCCTGCATTTCTAAAGCTTATATTTGCCTAATATCTATTTTGGCACCTGCATATTGACATTAATGGAGAGTGATGATTATCTGCAGAGGATGCAGAGGCAGTGCAATATTCCCCATTGTCTCGCAAGCCCAGCGGGGTCAGACTTCAAACAGACTGGCCACCTCTGGGTGAGGGAAGAGAGGATATCTCTCTTTTCATGGCCTTTTTGTATTTGGGCTCTTTTCTGTTCCTCCTGATTTTTAACAAATTGTATCTCATTAATGGGCACAGTCAGCAAAAGAATGTAGCACAAAATGTAGTTCTTTTGTGCCTCATAGTGTCTACCTGACATAAAATGTAGATTTTTCAAGCGATGAGGCTTTCTAATGTCTCCTGAGCTTTGAAACACCTCTGACACATTCCAGTTGTGAAAATTCAGAATAATATTTCATAAAATCATAGAAAGGCTCAGGTTGGAAGCAACCTTTGAAGCCATGTAATTCTGCCCCCCTACCATGGGCGGGGACACCTTCCACTAAACCAGGGTGCTCCAAGCCCTGCTCAACCTGGCCTGGAACACTTCCAGGGATGGGGCAGCCACAGCTTCTGTGGGAAACCCATGCCATGGCCTCACCACCCTCGCAGGATGGATTTCTTCCTGATATCCAATCTAAACCTATTCTCTGTCAGTTTGAAGCCATTCCCCCTTGTCCGATCATTTCATACTCTCATGAATTAATTCTAAGCTGAAATAAATTATTGCACTGTGTCCAGCTGTCCCAAGTTTCTAAAGTTAGTAGTTCAGTACTCTGGTCTTTACTTTTGGGATCTCTCAAGGTCTGTCCCATATTATCTAAGAGTGGTGGTCAGTACTTCCCAACCTCTTTCTTCAATTAAAGAAATAGTTAAAATAAAAACAATGACCTCAGAAAAAACTGTACTGGCCACCATTTTTCTTCAAGTATAGAGATTGCTTCTTGGGGCTTAGATTTACTCTGCTCTGAAAAAGAACATCGGAATAGGTATATTTTTATCAAACAGAAATTAATTTTAAAAAAATTGAATTTTTTGATTTTTTTTTAATTTTACCTGACACAGTGTGACTAAAACAGAAAAATACATAAGGTCGGTTTTCTGATGCAGGCACTACATGATGACTCAAAATAAGGTAAGATAAGATATGACAAGACAGAACAAAAATTAGATGAATACCCAGAAGTTTGTTGGCTTCCCACTGGCACAGCCATTTCCATCTCACATTCATTAATCCTTCATGAGCCTCAAAAAATTGAGTTTATTAAACCAGGCTGAAATCAAACCACCCATGGATTTTCAGCATGCTTGTGATTCAGTTCCCCCTTTTCACAGAGCTACAGAAAAATGTAAATACCTTGCCATGTCTGTGTAGAAAATTTGTGGAGAGAATTTGCCAATGTCTGGAAAACAGAGAATTAATTTCACACAAATCAAAGGTAACTGTTTATTTCTACTCAGGGTGATAGAAAAGATAGACTTCTATATTTAAAAAAAACCAAAATAAGTTGTCTGGTTGACTTGCAATGACAGAGGAGGAATTTTTCATTGTTTTAATACTAAATATTAATTTGAACTAAAATTACCATTAAATTGATACTTGGTTATTGATACAATCTTTGTCAATGTTGGGACTCTGCAGGAGTTAGCTTTTCCTGACTTATTTATGTACTCTAAATATAGCAGTCATGCATCAAATAAGAAGCACATTTATAAATAATTTATGGAAAATGAATAATGGATTGTTAGATGTCTTAATAAATGACTAATCAATCGTTATAGAATCCACAGGTCATAGGGTACCTTTAAACATGGCAGATAAACTACATGAATAATAAGCTGTCCAGAAAGCATCATCCTTGCAACTGTATAGAAAGCCATTCATATCCATAATATGCACATAACTAGGCTTGATGAATAATACATTAAGAAACAAAAATGTAAACCACACACATTTGTTGAACATACTCCTGCAAACCGTTCATCTCACTGGTCTAGGGGTTCTAAAGCTGGCAAAAAAAAAAACAATGGGAGCTTGAAAATCCCTCATGAAGATAGGGGTGCTGTCCACCTCAAGAACATATTCCTGGTTTTCAGCTTGTTTAGGGAAGGTGCAGATATTGTACGAATCTTTTATAAGATCAGGATGTGGTTAGCATGGCGAGTGATGCAGATTATTTCTGTACTGTTGCTACTCAAGAGTCTTTCAGAGATCTACATATATTTGTAAACAGGAAGACAAGTTTCCTCATCAGCACTTCCTTATGCTATAAAGAACTTATTCTGCAGCATATATAGCTGGTGGATGTGCAGATCTGCTACTAATGGCCAACAAGACAGACAACAGAAAATCTAAAATTGGTAATAAAGAGTGTTGTAGGATTGCAGCCTGATCCCAGACTGGAGTATCTGAGCAATATCTCACATGGCCATCCTGTAGAATGATATGATCTTTGCTGTGTTCCTGCCCAGCACAGGAAAGGACAAATGCTACACTCTCTGGCGACCTTCAAAGCCTTGTCCCTGAGTGGCAGGTCATACATATTGCATAGATTTGATTAACTACTCTGGAAGGCCTCATAAGAACCCAATAATGAAAAGAAAAGCCAGACATAGGCAGCAAGCTATACAGTATTTGGGAAAATGGAAACTCTTAGGCTATGAGTAGTTGATAATTTTTCTTCCTGAAAGAGTAAGAATATATATAAGAATGAATTACACTCATCACATTTGTAATAAGATGATAGAATTAAAACATTGTACAGTCTTCTTTTTGTTTTTCTTAAACCCTGAGCTCTTTCTGAGAGCCTTTAAAAGTCAAGAAGTCTATAAGGCTGTTTCAGCACATTAAATAATCCAAAGGAAAAACCTGAAAGACAACTGAATGTGTCAGCTAAACAGTTTAAGCTCTCCAGCTTTAGTCTCTATAGGCAGCAATTACATTTTGAAGGAAAATGTTTTACAATTGTAATTACACATAATAGGAGGAATGTATTTTTTCCCTTTATCCTACTCCCATGGTGAGTCAATTTAATTTTTAAATACAAGAGACATAATTGATTTTAGCCCTAGATTAGTACTGAAAATGATCTATATGTGCTCTCACTAATGGAACAAGAGAATTGGCATTCCTTGGGGACCTTAACCCAACCCCGTTCATGGCAACAATTATTAGACCCTGACAGGTTAGCTACTAGGAAGAGGGGGGCATAGAATACCCTGCTGATTAACAATCTAGTGAAATAATTAATGTTATGCTCTTCTCATTTAATTACGGATTATTCACAAATATATTATTATTAGAGACCACAAAGGGAAGTGGCTGTGCAGAGTTTTGACTTCATCTATGCTGCTTATAAGGCCTTTTCTAAAGGGTTTAGGGAAGCCTCTTGCTTTGATTTGCTTCTGAGCATATCTTAAACAAATGGGGAGCTTTTACAATTTCATTAAGGTCTGATCCAACAACCATGGAAATAAAAAATTTCGCACCAATATCAGTAGAATTATATCAGGCTTAAAAGTATTATATCAAGACGACGTGCTTGCTCGATATATTAGAGTAATGGGTGAACAATCAGCAGCAATGCACCTTGTTCAATTTCTAATACCTTTTTTTTCCTGTGTGTCATAATAGTTTACATCAATCAGAGCATGTCCCTTTACAGGCTGATACGAATAGAAAGAATAGGCACAAGACTTTACACCCTAAGTTTGTATTTTTTTTTGTCTGCAATAACCTCAGTCATTTTAGATGTCAAGTAGTTTATTTTAAATAAAATGAAAGTGAAGTGAATGGGAAAATGTTCATGGCATCTGGGAAATGCCAGCCCCTGTGGTTCACTGACCAGCCAGATTATTTATGGGTAATTTGGCTCACCTATAATTTCAAGTGACATACACACACGGGCATATAGACTAAACTACCTTGCTTTGATAGCAAAAATGTGCTTTGTTTTGCTGAATATTTGTCTGATTTCTGGAAAATAGGATCTCCCAAATCTCACATCAGTTGCAGTTCTGTTAGTTTCCAGTTGGATGAATCCTGGGTTTCAAATGTATTTTATATTCTTCACCAAATTTGCACAAAGACTTAGATATGTCAACGATAGTGAGAAAAAAAAGAAAGAAAAAAAATCTCAGACTTCCAAACATAGGAATTCAGAGCTAGAGACTCATTGCTAATAACACTTGGTATTTGTAGTGACAATGCACTTGTGTTGTAGATCTTCAATCCTTTCCACCATCCAGAAAATAAGAACAGAAAAAGAGATTCTAAAGAAGGTGCACTGCAGATTTTCTAAGTTGTGTGGTCAGGATGTTCTTGTCACTCTTGTTTCTTGCCACGCAGAAATTTGTGTGAGCAATTTCTTGTCAAGTCCTATGGTTGCCAGGCTAGGCACACTTTCAGGATGAGCCTTGTAGACTCTGTCCTGACTCCCTTCTCTGTGTATTCTCTTTGTCCTTGACTTGCAGCTACTGATTGAGTTTTTAACAGAGAATATTGGCACTCTCATGGACATTTAGCGAGCAGCACAGGAAATAGTGACAATCCTCACTCCTTCAGAGGGATAAGACTCATCTGGGAAGGATCAAGCTGTTGACTAGAGCAACCCAAGAGGGAACAAACTGATCAGAGCCTGGCCATGACACAAGAGGACCAATGTTGAAAATGTGCCTGCTCAATGGAGGATGGAGTAGATAACCTTTAGAGGTCCCTTCCAGCCCAAACTTTTCTATGATTCTGTGGTTTTATGAATGTATCAGCAAGTGCCACACCTCAGAGGCATTCTGGAATCACCAGTGAGAGCAAACATGCAAAGGAAGTGTATTATGTTGTTAAAGGAGTAAATAAAACAGCTTTACACCAAAGACCTCACCTAAGAATCCTGTTGATTTGCCCTCAAGTGAAAACTCTGCAAGCACAGGACTATGTGCTGCAAGCATCTCTTGAGGCATCTGGCAGCCCAAAGGGTTACACATGGCACTTGCATACAGCAATATTTTGTATATCTCCCATGACTTTACAATTGCAGCTTTGTGCTGTCTCATAAAGACCTCTCTCAGTGTTAGTAAAACCAACATGGGTCTGGTCTGACCTGGAACATGAAAAACACTGTTTCTAGATAAAAAGAGACAAAGTACTATTCTGACATGTGTGCAGCAGAATTTTGGGAGTGGAAATATGAACACAAACCAAGTCCCAAGGTAATGATGAGGGATATTGGCAATCAGCTGTCCTCCATGGTATCTGTCTTGCTTTTCCCATCACTTCAGTTTCACTGCAGTGAAACTGTGCATCTTCATTTTGGACTGGACCAGGATCACACCTGGCCTTCTCAGAGCACAGGAAGAGCAGATAGATGGAAAATGCCCCCTTTAGAAAAGCCAACAGTGTAGACAGTGGACCACAGCTGTTTGCTATCGCTGTGTAAGGCTACACAATATTGAAAAGGGATAGTTCAGCCTTAAATCTGCTCAGCATTTTGAAGTCTGTTGAGGAATACCAACTACTGACCCATTATACTCTAACTTTTTCCTCTAAAAATGCATTCAAATTGGAGACAAGTGGCTCCATAGCAAACATAGCAGCCAACATGTTAAACTCAGCAGGAGCCTATAGACACAGTAAATGTTAATTGATAGCACTGTGTCAGCTATTGGTAAAATTCTGCATCAGTCAAGTGTAGCTTTGCCACAAAATAATAAAAGTACAATGAGGTGTGTGCAACTGGTATTTCCTAGCTTGAGCAGTAATGTAAGAGGTTTTGGATTCAGCTAAGAGAATTTTCTAAACACCTAAATATTACCTGAAAAAATGTGGAGGTGTCTAATGTGGGAGATATTAAGCTAGAATTTATTCTGGTAAAATAAATGACAGACTGGATTTTAGATTTTTGTGTTTCATGTTTTCTCCTCTTACGGGGTTTTCCTCTTTTCCCATATATAAACAAGGGGGTAGTTTCTCCTATAAGACCACTCTGATCACTCTTCTCCATGGTGCCCAGCAAGAGGAGAGGAGGCAATGGTGAAAAATTTTGTCCAGGAAATTCCACCTAAACATGAGGAAGAACTTCTGTCCTGGGCATTGACCGAGCACTGGGACAGGTTGTGCAGAGAGGGGATGGAGACTCCCTCACTGGGGATATTCCAGACCCCTCTGGACACAACCCTGTGCCACGTGCTCTGGGATGGCCCTGCTGGAGCAGGGAGGTGGGACCAGATGACCCCACTGGGGTCAATTCCAGCCTTGCCCATTCTGGGATTCTGCAATCAGCTCCCCAAATAGTCACACACTGAGTGCTCCTCTCCTGACACTGCCTGCGGTTTCATCTTGAATAGATGCAAGTGTGATGGGCTGTCTGAAGCATTGCTTACTGGGTACCCCTTTATCCCCATGGGACAGGAAGTATAACATTATCAGATGGACTCACAGCTTCAGCCCCACACCCTCGCAGCAAATTTTCACTTGATACTGATGTTCCATGGTAATATATACGGGAAAGAACAGGTGCTGTTTATTCCTGCATTTGCACACACATATATCCTTTACTGTCTTACTTTCCAAGTAAACACAAGCTTTCTGTGGCACGTCAAGGACGACCAGCAGAGTGCAGCAACCATTTGAGATGAAGGTCTTGCATGTTACTCTTTTTAGCATGTGCCTGGTCAAAGAGAAGGCCCCTGAAGGCAGATTTTAAGCCCAGATATGCACACATGCCAGTTGCCAGGACTCAAAATTTCTCAGTGAAGCACTTCCAGAAGGCTGCTGTAGAAAGGAAAAAAATTGTTCCTCATACCTAATTCTGTGTTAATCAGTCCAAATCAGAGAAAAATGTGAGCACATGATCATGAAGAATCTGAGAAAAGAGACACTAAATGCACCTTTTTTATACACAAATAATTAAAAGGTCTAAGTATCCTACTGTGATGTCTGCATTACATGGACATTTTTCATCCATTTATTGATGAACAGGATGATGATGGAGAGTAACCTTTCACAGTCTGAGCATGTAGAGACTCCTAGAAGGTCAGGGAGGCTTGGCTGCCGGGGTGATGGCACAGGGAGGCTTTGTTGCTGGGATGATGGCACAGGATTGCTCCTGGCTGTGGCATTCCATGTTGGACAGACCAAAGGTAGAAATAAAAAAGGGTGTTGAAAGTGTCATCAAGTCAGATTCCAAAAAATGCATAGTAAACAGCAAGGACAAAGTAGGTTAAAATTAAGTGGGTTACTGACTTCCTTTAATGTGCCTGAAAACGAGTTAATGCAAGCTCAAAAAAGAGTATGTGAAGACTGACAGTGGGTCACATATATTGAATTTCCTCACAATAAAAGATAACTGTCCTACCTTTTAAGAAAACAGCTTGTTCAGTTTTTAAGATGAAGCACAAAGTAGACCCACAGCAAAGTGACTGGTTTGAAGAGTGATTCACATAAAGGCACCCGGCATGATTTCCCAGAGGGGTTGGATGTATTGTGAGAAAGATGGGATTCCCTCAGTCCCATTCCACAGATTTACCTAGAGTATCCTCTGAGCTGGAGAGGACACAGAGTACTACAGGCAGGCCATAAAATTAAAAGCACCATCTTCCCTCATATTTGTTTAATGATTTAGCTTGATGCAAGTTTAACAACCGGAAGGAATTATAGATGAGATTTTTGGCATATTATGACAAAGCTGAAGCCATCCAGCAATTCCCAGTGCACCTTATGAATCAGTTTGTGTGGAATGCTGGATAAAAGGGTGGACAATACTTAGGGCTTCGAGCTCTTAATATGCAGCCTTTGAAATACAGGTAAGAAAAAACTGTTAGGTATAAAAGATCTAGTACACATTGTGATAGCCAGGATTTAACTTTCAGATGTGGGTACTTACTATGGAAAAAGGTAATGGGTAGAGGAAAAAAAGATCATAAAGCAGCAGGTGTGAAAGAGTTCAAGTCTCTAGACTCTTTATCTACTCCTTCTCATTAAATTAGATTGGTTCCATATGCTTAGTGGTGTAAATATCAGTTTACCAACTAAATTTGCAGCTGAATTGAGTCAGAACCTTTCTGAGGTGTTTATGTTTCAAATCCAAGTACTTGAACTGATGCTTACTCTTGTCCTCCTTATCCAACCACAGGCTTGTAAGTTTTCTTCCTGGTCTCCCCTAATTCAATCCTAGCTCTACAGGAGAATTTCATAGCAGACATTTCACTTTGCCCCTTCCTGAAAACATGTCTTGCTTCTGTAATATGCAAACTGGGTACAGATAATAAGTGAATGCTGGGCTGCCCTTAAGGTCAGAATTCCTGAAGCATACATGCATTGCCAGGAGCATCCAAAGGAAATTCTCTCCCTGGTTTTAGTGCTTTATGTCCTTTCCTCTTACATTAATAGATCTAGTCTTGCATTTTTTGACCAAATCCTGGAGCAGTATAACGCCACCCTCGAGCCAAAAATCTCAAAACTTGGTCCACCAGTGTAGCAGTTAATTGAGCACAGCCCTTCAGAGTAAAACTTGTGGATAATGGTTGATGAAAAACTCATGAGCCAGCTGTGTGCACTCAGAGCCCAGAAAGCCAAATGTATCCTGGGCTGCATCCAAAGGAGTGTGGACAGCTGGTATGAGGAGATGACTTTCCCACTTTTTGCTCCTGCTAAACCCCACCTGGAGCGCTGTTCAGATCCAGTGCCCCCAATGGAAGAAGGACATGGAATTGTTGGAGCAAGCCTTGCTGAGAAAGTTGTGAATTTGATAAGAGGATGGGAGCACCTCCTCTATGAAGACAGGATAAGGAAGTTGGGGCTGTTCAGCCTAGAGAAGAGAACAAAAGTGAAGAACTCACAGCACCTTCCAGTATCTGGAGGGGATTGCAGGGAAGCTGTACAGGGATTCTTCATCAGGAATTGCAGTGACAGGACAAGGACTGAAGGGATTAAACTGAAAGAGGTGAAATATTGTTTAAATATTAGGAAAAAATCTGGCACAGAGAAGCTGTGACCGGTCTATACCTGAAATTATCTAAGGTGAGGCTGGACAGGGTTTGGAGCAACCTGGGATAGCCGAAAGTGACCCTGCCCATGGCAGAGGGTGGAGTGGGGTGAGTTTTAAGGTACCTTCCAAACCAAACCATTTCATGATTTTACTAGTCAAGAACCGTGGTTGTGAGAGGATTTGATTTGGAGCTACCTATTCACTTAGGGTACTTACCTATTTAACACTTTATATTTACTTAGGATACAAAAGGCTTTATCTGAGATTCAGTGAAGCCCTTCTGAATTGTGACCCATCAAGTGACTTTCAATTATTTTCTACCTGGATCTATTGGAAATATTTTGTGGTCACATCACCTTACCTAGTGATTATCTGTTCAGTTGATTGCTAAGTAGAACTGCATTCTGTTTTCTCATTGATGATTTTTAATTATAATCTGAACTCTGTCATGGGCTCTAATCAATAAAGTGCCGGGAAACCTCAGAAGCTGAAAGAGGGAGAAATAATCATTAGATGTTATTAAAGTGATGGCCAATAGAAGCACAATTCTTTGTATGATGGCCAATGTTTCAAGTGCTTATTGATTTGCTTTTATAACAATTATACTGCTCTCAGGGAAGCTGGGAAGTTAGAGGAGGAAGGAGAAAAGTCAAGGGGAAAAAAAAGAAAAACACAAATCCACAGAAGTTATTCATGCCTCCATGCACAACCTGGAATACTCTCACTTAGATGATAACCTGCTCTCCTAAACCTTTATAAAGAAGTCATGCTTTTCAAATGTGTTTTCTTTAATTTTTCTTCTTAAATATTCTAATATTGCCATTGCCTAACATGGGCCTACAAAACACAGCGCTATCCATACCATGATGCCCCCATTCCATGCAATGTGATAATTCTTCAGACAGCTTTAATATGAAAAAAGTGTTCCCCATGCATGATTTATAACAGCTTTATAAGGTGAAGTAATTACATTATCAGATATCCCTGATGTGTTTGAGCAATAAGACACTTTCATAATAACAGACGACATCTTATAATTACCACAAGGCAATTGCACTCCTGGGGAGAGGAGGAGGTCAAAATACACGCCTTGCCTATGCAATGCCCCCAAGGAAGTTATTATCAGGATATAAATAAATAAATACAAGGAAAAGAAGAACAAGGAGGAAGAAACTGATACTGAATAATGTTGAGCTGTCATATAATGTAATTCAAGATTTATGTGAAAGGGCAAAAGTGTATTTTCATGCTAGTATGCAATGTGGCGGTTCAGAATATCTAAACAGCAATTTTGAATGAGCAGGGCTGATCACAGAAGTTGACCAATCTCCTCAGAAATCTCCTCGGCCAATCAAAACCATTTGGTAAAAAATCAGACTGGACTGAGAAATACAATTAATATGCAACATGCTTTTATGGCTCACAAAACTGTTGCAGTTTATGTTTCTAGGTGATTTAGCACATTCATGATTCTTACGTCAAGGTTTCTCCCTTCTCCTGAATGTTCCTATAGGTCTGCTAATGGAATCCTACAAAACAACCTTGTCCTGAGCTGCACCCAGGGGAGTGTGGGAAGCAGTTACAGAGAGGGGAGTCTGCTCCTCTGCTCCATTCCATGAGAATCCCATCTCCAGAGCTGCCTCCAGTTCTGGGGCCCACAAAACCAGAAGGACATGGAGCTGCTGGAGCAAGTGCAGAGAAAATCCAAAAGATGCTGCCAGGGCTGGAGCCCTTCTGCTCTGGAGCCAGCCTGGCACAGCTGGGGCTGTTCAGCTGCACAAGAGAAGGCTCCAGGGACACCTCAGAGCCCCTGCCAGGGCCTCCAGGGGCTCCAGGAGAGCTGCACAGCCACTGGGGACAAGGCATGCAGGGACAGCACCCAGGCAATGGTTCTTAACCTGAGGGAGGGATGGTTTACAAGAGGTATTTGGAAGAAATTTTCAGCTGTGAGGTTGGAGAGGCCCTGGCACAGGTTGCCCCAAGAAGCTGTGGCTGCCCCATCCTTGGGGGCAGGTTGGATGGGGTTTGGAGTAACCTGGTCTAGTGGAAGGTGTCCCTGCCCATGGCAAGGTGTTGGAATGAGATGAATTTCAAGGTCCCTTCCAACCCAAACATGTGATTCTGTGATCTGATGAACCTGCTATAAGTTTTATCATCTTTCTCTTCACAGAATGCAAGAGGGGAAACAAAACCTTTCTGTCAGCAAAATCTGGTTTAATTTTTTTTCAGGCTATTTGCCTTGTTTCTGTGCAAATTCTAATTAGCCATATCTCTGGTGTGTGTTATATCCAAAGGTCCATTCAATTATCCTCCATTCACTGCTTTAAGGAAATTTTTTATTTCATGGAAGGCCTAAAAAAGTTTAAGCCAGTGACTAATCTGATGGGCAATAAGATAGGCAACCTTTACGTATGTTAAGAGAGGAACCAACATCTGTTGACGGGAATTAACAAAATGATGTTTCCCAATTCTTTCTAGGAGAAGAGATCAGAAGATAAACACAGACTGTGGAGTGGGAAGGCAGTGCAGCACTGCAAGAGGTTGCACAGACCAATTTAAATACTCAAAGGATTTGATTTATTTTCGTATCCTCTTCCATACCACATTCTTCTAGTTGAACACAGGACATGGAAATAAATTCACGTACCCTTTCCCACCCAAAAGTTACTTGGTGCTTTTTTTCTCAGCTCAAAAGGATTACATGTCTTATGTTGATGTTTCCACTTTACAATTAAACTGAAGTGCTTAATCAAAGAAAATCATGTCTCAGCAGGAGGCCAGAAGTGGGTAAATAGGCTGTAGGGGGCAGGGAGAATACACAGTATTACCTAGCAGTGCATGTGGCTCAAACATTACTCAAATAATCAGTAAATCAAAGAAGCTTTGTCTCCTATACTGCATAGGGCAGAGCAGGCCATTAACTTACTCACAGTGACAAATGGGGATGGATGGATTTTAGTTTCAGGTTTCATTCCTGAGGTGCATTTCACGGTTCTCTCCAGAGCTTCACAATGCGCTTTGTTTCCCATCAGAACTTCCCTGACAACTGCTACTAAAGCTATTTATGCTTTGGGAGCTTTAACGTGGAGGCAGTTTTGTCTGGTTCCTGCTAGCATAAGACCTCTAGCACAATACACAACCAGTTAGAGATGTCACAGCAAATTCTTGGGAATTTGTCTGGGAACACATGAAACCTGTTTTGTACAGACAGGGTGGCAATTGTAGAGTGTTCATCCAGCTCTTATTCCTTCTCTCTTCTTTTGTTTATCCTTCTTCAATCTCCAATTTTTCTTTGCTCCTTTTTTATGTCTCTTCTCTTTTTCTTCAGTTCTCCCAAGTTCTTTTTTTTTTTTTATTTTTATTCATTTGCCCTTCTTGTCAGAAAGCATCCCGACACTTTAGCATAAACAAACATATTTCCCAAAACAAAATTCTTTCTGGAATGCACAGAGTACTCTCTAATCTGATTTTAATGACCATGTTCAGCTAGTGGTATGATTCAACCTGTTGGTTAAAGTGCATAAATTTAGAGATTGGCATGTAGATAGCTAAATGTGACCTCAGTGTATGCATTGTCATTGCGGACAGGGACATGAGTCAGCTGCTCTGGTACAAAAACTGAATACTCTCTGAGATTCCCAAGGCATCCTGAGTGACCTCCAGCTGACCAAAAGTACCCTGTATATCCTGATGTAAAGGCAACTATCTTCCTTTAGTCAGCAGAATGTCTCAATTGGCTGTACTGGCTAGATCTCCAATGGCTACAGTGGAAATGATACCAGAAGCATGTTTGTGAAAATCTATATTCAGCCTTTCTGTATCCTAGTCTGTCAGTTGAATCCCAACTTGCTTGCCTCCTAAAACTAGGATTAGACTTTGTGAGTTGTGTATCTGCCACAAAGAAAGATGAAGTAAAGGACTTCTGCTGCTACTTTTGCCTAACTTTTCCACAGGAAATTGGAGATATCTACAAACAGTAGAGATTTGCACAGGTGAAAATAGGAAATCTGGATTTGTTTTCCACCATCAATACTTCCAGGCCTCTGTTAAGCTTTTATAAATATTTATAAAATACCTATCAGTATTTTTTTCTTTCTTTTTTACTATAACAGGGACAGATGTTTGTTTTTCAAAAGCAGCATCTGCTTTTCCAAGTTTCCTAAGAGGTATTGGTCTTCCATGTACATTTATATATTATTAGCAATTATATTTCTTAATTAGAAATACAACTGTTAGAAATACATTAAGATTTTTTTATTGGTTTGAGATATACTCAGCATATGTTAAGTTCTGTGGGTTTTTTGGGTTTTTTTACTATTTTTTCTGGTTTCTTTGTCTTTTGCATTCTTGAAATAATGGGATCTCAGTGCCAGTTCAGTAAAAAATAATCACATTTTCCTTCAGCTTCTTGAATGCTACAGCAAGAGGACACATCCACAAAGAGTATAATTCAAACACTGAGCTGAATATATCTATTACTGGCATTGTGTAAGAAAGTGTTTAGTTACTTCACTTGTCAAACTTTGAGGGACATGGAAATAGTAAAAACATTGGTGATATAACAGAAGGAAATCTGTAAGCAAGTTCATAAGACTTAAAATGTTTCATTGTTGAAGAAAACAAAAAAGGATTCTCATAGTACACTCTCAAAGAAGCCAGATGCTGGATTCCATATCTGGTCAAAAAGTTATTTATCAAATCAAAGCCAATATCTTAATGGGTAGAATGTTCTCATTAAACTCTAATAAAAGTCTCAACCATGAGATAAAATCCATAAGACTTTATTTTAATCCTACTAAATCCTGTCAGGAACTTTTGTTATCAGTATCACACACTATTCCCATACTATTCCAAAAAGAATCTGAAGTTTCTATGCTCTGCATCATTTTTTTTCCCATTAAAATTTTTTCTTACCCTTATATTAGAAAAGTATTATACAAATAAAACATCCAATAAAAATCCCTTTTAAGAATGGTATGTTACTATTAAACATTGCATAAATTTAATATGAATTAGATTCTATTAAATTTAATAGGTTTTGAGTTATTGAGTTTAATTCATTTTCAATAAATTTCAATTAAGCACAATTTGTTTCAATTTTTTATTAATTCCAGTCACTATCAATTATCTTCAATTAATTTCATCTTGTGCTACATTTTCAGGTAATTCTCCATTACTTTCAATTAGTTTCTATTAATTTCAAGTGGGTTTTGTGTCTGTTAACTGATTTTGTAGGAAACAAATGTCCTTCTTTAATGTGGGTCTGCGCTATTACTGCTTGTCCTCGTGCCATAAATGGGCAATTCAGGGCCAAACCCTGATGTGAGGATACTGGCACAGCCCCAGCAGCGTCAATGCAGTATTGTTGAGCAGGAGCAGTCAGAAGGCTGATGCTTCCTGAGAGCTAAGGAACAAAAATCAGCATGAATTTCACCTGAATCTTCCATGAGGTCTGGATTTCACCCTGACTTTTCCAAGCAAGTCTACTGATTATCCTGCCTTACTTGTCTCATTTCTCAGTAACAGTGTGAGACAGAAATTAATGGTCAAGAAAATGTGGCTCCTCTCATCATAAAACAAGATAAGATCATCTGCATTAAAAGAAGTCCTGTGATTCTGCATCTCTGGGCCATATTATCCATACTGGCTGCCTCCACTGATTACAGTAGGAATTAAGATATTTAAGTTTAGATGTAGACATTGGCAGAGCAGAGGTGTGAAAGTAGGTCAGAGGATCATCAATTCAAACATGTATGGTTTGGTAACTGGCCTGATTTCCATGAAGGACAGATGAAAGATAAAGGAATGGTCTTCTGTGCTGTTTCCAGTCCAGTGCTCAGTTTAAGCTTGTGATGGGTATAATTAAAACTCCCAGTACTCTAAGTACATAGTTGTTTTGGGTAAAAACAATTATTATGATAGGAAAATTCAAGTGGTAGAACAACATTTAAATATCCTTTGAGAACATGAGAGAGAACAAGAGATTCATGATGGAATTTCATAGAATAATGGAATCACAGGTGGGATTGAAAGGGACATTAAAGACCTTTTAGCTCAATCCCCCTGCAATGAGCAGGGACGTCTTCAACTGGATCAGGCTGTTCAGAGCCCTGCACAAAATGGCCTTCCATGCTTCCAGGGATGGGACATCCACTGCTTCTCTAGACAAACTCTGCCAGCATTTCACCACCCTAATTGTAAAAATCTAACCTAACTCTACTCTCCTTTAGGTTAAAACCATTACCCCTTATCCTATTGCAACAGAATCTCTCCCCACCTTTCTTTGTGTATAATTGTACTGATTTATTTACTGTCAAAGCAGCACTTGCCTCCAAACAAGCTCTGCAAAGCCAGGCAATAATCTTGCAACTGCACCAAGGTCACCTGCAACAAACTTTTATTTTATTATGTCAAAGTTAAATAACCTCTTCAGCATTTCTGTACAGCAAAATTAATGAGAGACTTCAGCAGGTTTTACACCCTAGAAATGAAATAAAGTCTTCCCATCATTCAGAAGTGAGGTAAAACTGTAATGTAGGTTAGCTGGAATACATCTCTGGCTGCTTAGCTTGGTTGGGTCTCTTCTATCCATGAGCCACCTCTGCTGTGGCACGTGCCAGGCATCAAAATCTGGGAGAAGAGCCAAGGCTGGTTGGAGTCATTGGAGACTTCGCATTTTTCTTCTCTGAACTTTTGGGGAATGTCCTGAAGCACGAGCAGCCCAAGGCTTTGGTGGCCAAGCCTCAGTGTTTATTTTAGTCTGATATTAATAACCCAGAAGCCTGAATCTCAAAAGGTCTGTTCAAAAACAATGATGAGGTTTTACAGACTGTGGTGATACATATGAAGGGAGAGCTGGCTATTTATTCTCATCAGGCATGTGAGTGAAACACACCTGGAGCTAGGAAGCAATTTCACTATGCAGCCACACAGTTAGACAGTTTATTATCACCGACTTTAATTCTCAGCTCCTCCAAAATGACCATCAACCACAGATTCCTGGTGTTGGTGAACCACACCAAAACAGTTCAAATTTCTTCATCTAGCAGCAGAACCTGCAAGGGATGCAGGAATACAACTCTCTTTCGAGCAGATGAAAATGTGAGTGATATCCACTTTTCTGGATTAGTATATTCAGCTAATATAATAACAGTTTTGATTGTGCAAATCAGTGCTCAGAATAAGTTAGTACATTCAGACCAACCAGGTAGAAATGTCTCATCACCTCCTTTCTAAAAGCTTTTCCTTTGGGTGGTCCCATTCCATGACTATTTCAGAATACACAGATGTCAAAGACATAGAGGACTGCAAAATAATTACAGGTATATATTGGAAACTTGCCTTCCTTTCCAGATTAATTTATAACATTGGACTACTGCTACTGAGAAATTGCAGGCAAGAATTTGCCTGGAATCACAGGCAAGAATTCTGCTTTTGAAAGTGTTTCTATCAGAAACAAAATAAATCAAACTAAACAAATATAGAAAAATGTTCAATAAAGATGAAGTTGAAAAGAGGAAAGATAGCATGTTATCCACTGCTGTGTCAGCTGACACTCAGGAAGCTGGTGGGTTTTATTGAATATACACTGCTTTGGAAAAATGTATATCTATTTGCATTATAAAAGCTCTTCTACAAATGTACTTTGGGTTTAAAATCCCATATGTTGGCTGCCTTACTAATATTGGTTCAAGCAAATTATGGCTTGGCTTCACTAAATGCACATATCTATTTCAGTTAGAGTGTTCTAATTTGGCAACAAATACTGTATTATTTATTCTGTGGCACAGATCAGGTTATATAAAATTAATGGCTGAACTTCATTCATATGGACTGAATTAAAATGCGTTGGTCAGAATGGAAATGAAGGGGAGAGAAAAAAAGAAATCTGGATTTGATTATATTTATGTCTGTTCCAGTATCAGCACAGCACAGTGATGAACAAGTGCTGGCTGCACTTAATACATATTAATTAAAAAAAAAAAGGATGGCATAGTCTCATAGTCTTTGCTTATAGAAGTTTTAGTTTGCAACATATTGGGTTTTTCATGTACCAATTTAATTTGAATTTGTATTAAAATGCCCAAAAATATTTATTGTTTTCAAATATCACTGGTTTTCTTTAGTTTTTATGTATGGAAGGTTCAGGCAAATGTATTCTGCATGCCCTAGAGTACTCTGAGTGCTGCTTCTGTCTACATAAATACTCTTGTGTTAGCCTGTCCGTATACATATCTCAGAGCCCCACTGCAATGCTATACTATCCAGCTCTGCCCAGAAGT
>NW_005054365.1:942396-949946 GCF_000277835.1 Geospiza fortis
CCAGCCACTCAGGAGGTCCTGAGGATAGATAGGAATGACTGCGGAAAGTAGTTCTGTCATTGATAAATGTTTCCTCTTCCTGTGGCACACCATGGACAGGGATCCCTTATTGCAGAGCCAGGCAGGGTCTGGATTTTACTGCAGATCTTTGGAGTGGTGCTGTAGTGGTTGGAGTTTCTATTAGCAATGGTGCTGAAAAGCGTCGGACTTGATATCCATCCATCCATCCATCCATCCATCCATGCATCCATCCATCATCCATCCATCCATCCATCCATCCATCCATCCATCCATCCATCAATCCACCCACCCACCTAAAACAATTCCATTTTCTGCACCCCTACCTGGCACAGTAGAGCTGAGATTCTGCTGCCTTCCCTCAGATGGTGTGACACCGTAACTTGGCCTTATCTCACACCTTCCTGTAACTACTCTTTGCCCCTTTCATTTGAGGCTACCACTGTGTGCACTTCCCTCTGGGCCTTGGTTTCAGCCTCATCCAGTCCAACTTCCCTGTGAAGTGAAGATTCTGAGATATCATGGACAAGAATGCCAGAAACACACAAGCAGGTTTTAGCCCTGGATCACCTCATTCAAATATTGCCATTCCCAGAATATACTCCAGTTTTTTTAGTCTTTTGGCTTCACAGTTAAAGAACAACTCGATAACTGAAGAACAATTTTTTTTTTTGATAGAGCTCAGAAAAGCAGGTGTGATGCTTTCTTTCTAGTGGTGCTCCCACTCCATTTAAGATTACTGCTGTTATTCACATGTCTAAAGAGAAGGTGCTTCCTTGTTCTCCCTGCGTGCACTGTGGGCACACGAAATGTCTCAGGGTCATCCATGTTACTACTGCCCTTCACTTTGTGAGTTCTGGCTGTATCTCCAAACAGTGACACGCCTGCCTACCCAGCCCCACGCCTCCTGACTGGTGACTGCATCAAACTGAGGTAGATTAAGTGTCTATTAAGCATTAAAAAAAAAAAAAAAAAAAAAAAACCAAAACCCAAAAACAAAACAAAAAAAAAAAAAAAAAAAAAAAAAAAAAAACAAAAAAACCAAAAAAAGTAAAACAGACCCTGATGGAAAACAGAGCAATCTGTCTCCAGAACAGCTGGAAGTAAACTTGTATTTGAGCTGACCTTGATGACTTATTACATGAAATCAAGAATTTTCTCCCCTGTTTCCAAAAATCCCATATTTCTATATCCACGTTATCAGAGAGATAGCAGAGGGAAGCTTCACTCACAAAAATCCAGAAGGAAACTCAGGAGAGAGGGAGACAAAAGTGCTTTTGCTACTGGTGCACATTGTGAGAGCTGCTTCTGGAACACATCAGAATGACTGTAAACCTCAGCAGTTTCAGAACAAAATGTGAAACATTCTTCCATTGACCTCTCTTTCCCACAATAACACCACATAAAACAACAGAGAAAGGAAAAAGAAATACAGAGTGCTTTATGAATGCACTTTAATAAATCAATAGGGGGTTTAGATACCACAGTGGTAGCTGCTGTATAAATACCCAGACAGGAAGATCCTGTCCTGGAAAATTAGAATAGGCAGTTCCTGAACCTGTTATTGTCCAGTTTTTCTTGAAGTAGGAGAAAGTGTTATTTTTCCCCACTGCCAGAGAAAACTCTGTTATAAATAAATATATCTCCGTGTCACTGGTGCTGGATATAACACTCAAGATGTTTTCTGTGTGATCCAGTCAAGGGACTAACTACAACTTGTTTGTATTTCTGGTTTTAAAGAGATACAGAAAAAGCACGGCAGAGATGAAATTAGCTTTCATGTCTGCATGTAAGTAATGAAAACAGAAGAAAAAAACAAATGGTGTGCAAGATATCCATGTATTATTTCTGAGTTTCAAAAAAATGCTGAGAGATAGTTTACACTCTTGATGGTTTCCCTTGTTTTACTGATGCTTTCAACAAGTTACATTATCCTCTTCTGAGAGAATAATGTGTATTAAGCTAAATTAACTGTTTTTAGGCTGAGACCTAAGGACTGACTATCCCACAAATTCTCCAAAATGCAGCACAGCAAACACACTGCATTTCATTACAGTACAATGCTCTCTTTTAGATTGGAAAAGGAGAGGTGGAATGGATGCCATCTACAGGGACACAGAAAAAAAATAACCTTGATTAAGCTGAGAAGCAGGGATTCCAAGAAGGCAATATTTTAAGTAAAAACAGCTGAAGAGAAGGAAATGCAGAATGTGAAAGCTGGAAGAGATAGATCAGGCTTACAAACAGGCAGGGCAGAGTGCTATGGGAAGGTCAAAAGCCAATTAAGACCATGATGGAGCAAGGGCCAGGCTTCTTGCAACAAAGCGGGTGATAATGTCAGGAAGGTGCAAGGAGGATCCCATCAGAAAATAGAAGAGTGATAAGAGTATGGGGCTGGGAAAGGAAGCTGTGAAGAATTGGATGTAATTGGAAGTAGAAAGGGAGCTGCAGTAGATGAAAGGAGAAAAGAGAAATGAAAATTAGATAGAAGATCTCTCGGAATGGATTAGCCAAAGTCCATCTTTGCAGGCTGAGAGATGAAAGAACAGGAAGAGCTAGTCTGGGGCTTAATTGCCACTGTCATAGCTAATGAATTATTAACAAGTAAATTATGAAATTGAGTAAATTCTTCCTCTGTCTCAGCCAGCTCGCACTTCTGACAGTCACCAGTGAAATGCAAAGCTCTTTTTACAATTCCTTTCCCTGCTCTTATGCAATGGCTGGCAGCACATTCATTGGATGTTTTCCGTCAGAGCTGTTGGAACCTCTCCCTTGGCTCTTTTGGGTGGAATTCTCCCACCACAGGCTTCCACAACATAATGAGTTCTTGATAAAGCTCTGCTAATGATATCTCTACAGAAATAGCTCTGTTACTTCCATGGGTTATTCCAGTCTTAAAGGCTATCATCATTACCATGAATTTATTTGAAACCAGTGCAGTAAGCCAAGCTTAATGATGTTAAGAAATGTGTAAAACCCACAGACCACAATGCTAAATTTTGTTTTCTTGCTCAGAGAACTTCCTTTCCAGATTATGCTGGAACAAGGAAAGGACAGGTAGTTAGGAGCCCACTTTTAAAATGTCCACCATGAGTTCACTTATAATTGACAAAAAATAAAAGATAAATTAGTACAATATCACTGAAATAAAAACTATCCACAGCACTTTTCTAACCCTGGATATGGGCATTGCACAGCCTTCTGTCATTCCATCCTGGAAAAGGATGCTTCTGCATCCTTTTCCAGCTAGAGGAGACAACCAGAATTTTGTCATGCCTGGGAAAAAGGATATAAATAGGCTGCCAGGGATATAAACTGCCGGGTTTTGAGGGTAGAAGAGGTGAGGGGACAACAGTTTCATCCTCCACTAGTACTAATGCAGTTATAAATCCTAAACCTGAGAAGTCCTGTCCCATCCCCTATACTTCCATAATTTCCCAACCATGATTTTTCAGAAACGTCAAAGAAATTTCTGTTTAACCTATACACAGAATATGCTCAACCACAGCTAACATCTTCTGTCTACAGTAGAGTTGGCTAATTTTAGTCAAAGAAACTTTTCATTTGTGAGGTTTCTTTCAGCTAACATTTACTGACTATTTTTGGCTTAGCTGCAGGGTTGTACGTCCCTGTTGCCATAAGCCTGGTATAGACATTATCTGTGCTTGCAAAACAAGAGAATGCACAAATGTCACTTAACTGGTCCTTGAGATGATAAAGGCAGAGAAGAGAATTCTGCAGCACCTTCTATGCAAAGGCAACCAGAACAGACCAAGGCAAATATGCACAGCCAGATTTAGAGAAGACATTAAACATGAGGAGTTTCTGGTGGATGCAGAAATATGGGCATAATTAACCCAGGGTAAAATCAGCACTCATGGATCAGCAACCACCAAAGGGAGTGACCAGAAGATCTACTGCTGCTCTGTTTAGCTGGCTGGGATTTCTTGCAGCTGACAGATTCTCTGTGTTTCCTTCAAAAGGGGAGAGCACAGCCCAAAGCAGTCACTATCTGGCGATGCTGACCAGAAACAAAGCCTTGCAGTTGTCAGCTCCAAAAGTTTTGTATTTTACTTTTCTCCTTGCCAGCTCTGTGAGCAGCTGTATGCTCTCCTCCCTGGTGTAAATCAGGAGTAGCTTCAGTCAACATGGTGCTGCTTCTGTGTTCATCATACGGTAAAGATCTAATACATTATTTCTCCTGGGAGGGCAAAATACAGCCAAGGATATATGTTGGCCTTGTTTTCCTTGGTCTTACACCAGCATGTGACTGTTACCATAAGAGATTTTTTTGTTGTTGTTTTTGTTTGTTTGTTTTTGGTTCTTCGATGAGAAAAAATATCCATCTAGATGATAATCAGGAGGAACCAGCCCTATGTGGTGCATCTCTTTTTAAGTACAGTAATGTGAAAACAGTGCAAGAAATAGAGTGGGTAGTTGTATTAAGGAGCTCAAGATATAGGAATATGCTTCTTGTGCATCACTGAGACTCTTGGTACAGATTGCGGCTATGTGGATTATCTTGTGCTGTGACTGAGGTGAAGACATCTGTGCCCAAAGGCTGGTAGAGCTGATCATGTTCTCAGACCCTTCTGCAAATGGGATAATCAGTGGGATCTCCTCACGACCAACTCAAATTCGTGCATCCTGCAGCACAGTTTCAGCTTTCTCAGAAAACTGCTGGGAGCCTGCAGATTTGGTAGAAAGGGAACACAATATTAAACACTTCTTCTTACCACCACAAAGTATGAAAATGTGTTTTCTGGCTTGGAAGGCTTGAGCAATTTGAGGCTTGAAAGTCATCCTCACTTAAGGTGATTTCATGTCAAGGTATCAAATACACTGTGACCTTTATCAGTTGAAAATCAGCACAACTTCAGAAACTTTCTAGGGGCAACCAATTTCTGTCCAGTGTCAATACCCAGTTACATTTGAGTGAGAGGGATTATCTCATGCATTAGCAAGTACATATAAATAAACAACGAGGCCATGGCATGAAAAGGAAACTGTTGGCAAAGTTCACTAACCTTAGTTGGGGGCAGCAGAAGTCATGGAATCATAGGATCATAGATTCATTTGTGTTGGTAAAGACCTCTAAGGTCATCGAGTCCACCCAACACTGCCAAGTCCACCACTAAACCATGCCCCTACATTGACACATCTTTGAAATCCCTCCAGGAGAGGTTTAGACTGGATATTGGGAAAAATTTCTACAACAAGAAGATTTTCCAGCCCTGGCACAGGCTGCCCAGGGCAGTGGTGGAGCAAATTATCATGTATTGTATTAAACATGTTTACAACAATACATATATATTACAGTAATACATTATACAGCTATACTTCTACATTACAGAAATACATTACACCAGTTACATGACACCAGCATCTATCTCTACTAGTCGAGGCGGTCATAACTCAAAGTAAATACCTCAAATATCCCAAACCAAATCCCTCATTGCTTGTTGGTGGCTCACCTATTCCCAGGTGTCTTGATTGAGATAATCAGGTCTAGACCTCTTTGTGGCTTCCACCTGCTACTCTCAGCTTCACCAATGCCGCCTCCCCCACTCCGTCCCAGTGGGTCACAGTAGCCCTAAACACTTTACACTAATACTTATACATAACAGTAAACCTTACAACCATACTTATATATTAGAGTGAACATCACAGCAACAGAGTCCATCCCCTCCAGGGGCTTTTCCCGATGCATGTCCATCCCCTCCAGGGGCTTTTCCCGAAGCATGCAGCCAGAAGCATCTGCAGCTAATCCAGCAGCGATCCAATGAAGGATATTGCTGCCAGACTGCCACAGAGCCCTGGCATGTCCAAAGCTTCTCCAACCCTCTCTTGGGGTCTACCCTCCTGGGGTCAGTCTTCTTCTAGGATTATTCATCCCCTCTAGGGGAATGCACCATCTTCTCCAGGGACTCTTCTGGTCCTCACCCTCTCCTGGGGTCTTGGGATTCTTCCCTTCTCTCCTGGGGTTCCTCGTCTTTGCAGCAGCCTTTTCCTGAGCAGCCTTCTCCTGCTTCTTGCAGTCTTCCTCTGCAGTCATCTTCTGGGCAGCCTTCTCCTAGCTCTTCTTGCAGTCTTCTGACTCTTTGTCTGGCTCCACCCTTTTATGTCCCTTGCTCTTAATTACTTACAGGTGTTAACACAGCTGCAACTCATTGGGGAATACTGTGCCCCCTTACAATTCTCCCTACAATCATGGGCTGAAAATTTCTTCTCTTAGAAGTGATTAAGAGATAAGGAAAAAATTAGTGGGAGCACATAGTTTAGTTCTGCAGTGGGGAGGGTTTAGCAGACAGCGTCCCCATGAGCCAGACTGTGCCCACTGTTCTTCACAGTATCCACACATAATCTGAAAAAGGAACAGTACTTGCAGGTGTTAAAAATTATACAGGGCAGTCAAATCTAATACAGACTGCAAAGAGTCACAGAATTACCTTGAGGTTCCGTCTAACTGGGTAATAAAATGGTTGGGAAAATTTAATTTCTATAAATGCAAAGTAACGTACATGTGGAAAAATAACCTAACTATGCATATCCATTGATGGCTCCAAATAATATTTATATCACTGTATTTAATTTATGTATTCTGAATAGAATATACTATCACATTGTCTTGCAAAGGATATAGTAGAACTGGAAGACCTAGAGAGGTGACAAAGACAAGACATAAAACACCCACTACAAAATGAAAATAAACTGTTATGGTGGATATAACAGAGATCTATAGAATGAAGAATGGTGTGAAGAAAATAAGGAGGGGAAATAATTCACTTTTTCACAGTACAATATCTCCAAGACTCCAAAGGAAATGGTTAGATAGAAACCTTAAAAGGTGGGCTTTATTTTTGTTTATTTTGCTTTGCTTTTAGTTTTTTTATTTGTTTGTTTCTTTTTCTTGATTTGATTTTTGTTTCGTTTGGGGTTGTTTTCCCATTGAACTGTGAAGCTTTGCCATAGAATTTTCCAGAAAATAAAAAATTATCCACAGGTTCAAAGAAAGGAATAGACATCCATGGTAGTCCACAGATCGAGCTGCTATTAAACACAGCAGCCCATCTGTGGCCTCCAGTTCAGCACTCCCTGTAATTCTCACTGCTGGAAAGTTGTCCCAGGGGGATCACAATGCCCTTTTCACACACCCCAGGCTTTTTTTTTACACTCTTCTGGGCATCTGTTGTAGCTACTATGGAAACAACATCCTGATAAATATTTGTCCTGATCCAGGATCCTACATCTCTATATTGTGAGGGGAAAAAAAACCATGAAAAATCTGACTAGATTAGTAAGATTAGTGTATTAATTTAACCAAGATCCTGCTGTTTTGCTTCTCACAGAAATCATCTGGGCCCACAAAAATTCGGTGACCAATTGTAAATACAATTTGCACAAATGATCATGCTCATTTGCATATTGTTGTTTCCTTTGCTTCCTTCCCTCAGGGACTGACAATCTGTTCCCTCTGCAGTGAGTTTGGGACTGCCTTGCACCTCTGAATTATATAATTTTTCTTCCTTTCT
>NW_005054365.1:949993-955975 GCF_000277835.1 Geospiza fortis
CTCTTCTCTCTTTCCAAGAAAATTCACTATTCTTTTTGATGGATATCTCAGTAGTCCCTATAATGTGTAATCACATCAAAAGAAAAGATTACTAACTTTTTATCCTTTTGATGTACATTCAGCTTGCTCCAATTCAAAACTGTAAAATACATACAGACAATATGAGAAACAGTTTGGTATGAGGAAAATATATTGCTTATTGCACCCCTCCATTTTTTAAATTGTGCTAAAATGGCCCAAATTGTAACTTGCAGGAGAATGAGATTGACAAGCACTTTAGGTAATTTAAATCACCTCTCTCCCTCAAAAATCAAACTTCCTAATTCAAGTGGAACAAATGTGCAAACCAGACCCTGTATTTTATTTTCTTTTAGTGAGAAAATTTTAAAAAGAAAAGGTCTTTCCAAACAACTTAGCACCTTTTTTCCAGTTTTTAATCCAACTCTCAAGCAAGATGAAGGATGTTTTTATGATTAATAAATGGACCTTCACTGCTCTGATGCTAGCTGCCCATAGATGGCTGAGGAGGATCAGAGCTCAGACCTGTCCTTTTTCCATCAAGGTGTGGCTGGTCGTCCCTCTGTGACTGCTGCTTTCTTCTACTCAGCATTATTTTAGATCTGCAATAATAAGATTGTACAAGATGTCCCCAAAATCTGCTAAAATCCCATGAAAAGCTGAATTTAAGACTGAAAAACTTTAAGATTAAAGCTGCCAAAGTTTTCTTGCTCCACAGCTCTCTTAAGAAGAATTCATGAGGTTATAGGGATACCAAACCTCATCTAAAGATTAAAACCTCCTGTCAGACAAGACTGCTCTGGATCACTGCAGCTATTTTCTGGTCATCAAACACCCATCATAGAGGAGATAAAATAATTTATGGGGTGAACAAAATTAAAGGGTACTTCAACCATAGGAATACAACCTTCCCAGCCTCTTTGCAAATGTGAAATTAACGTAGTTCATGTGATTTTCATACACTGCTAAAATTTGTCTGAGGGAAATTATGTGAGGCTGTAATTGAGGGATGGACTTTTGTTAAAGGATAGTTCAAGTGCCCCCATTCATTCTCTCCCAGAGTTGACAGATGTGGGGCTGTTGGGTTGAGCTTTCATTGTATCCCAGGATGTGCAAATGTCTCTTGTGAGACAATGCATGAGCACCTCATGGAGTACACACCCAGAAGAATTTCCCCTGCCAGAAGCAGGTATTCAAACATCAGTACTGGGATGTGTGCTGGGACCCCCAGTAAAACACATGCCACAGAATGAGATGGGATCCACTCCACAGGCAGCATGAGCGAAGCATGAAGCCACTGGTCCCACAAGTCTATGCAAATGTACGGAGCAAATCCGATTTGGCTAATAGCCAGCTGTATATTTTAACCACCAGGCAGCCCTTTCTCTCCCATTAGAGGGTACAGTCATCACCTCTGCAAAGCTAGAGTATCACTGAAAAGAGACCAGCTGAGCTTCCCTTCTGTTTCCTCGAGATGTGTGATGCTGTGAAAATACTACAGGCAGCGAGAGCTGGTGCACGAACAGCGCCGCAGATTAAAGAGCAGCATTCTTTTCAGCTCTTGTGCTGGAAGCCATCGCTTAGAGAGGAAACCAGCAATGATAAATGAGCCCACTCTGCGTGAGTCACCACGGCAGAGGGAGGGAACATTAAAATGTGGTAGCACTTTGGGATAGTGTGGTCCAAAGAGGACAATGTCTGGTCAAGTATGGTACCAGCCACCTGAACTGCTGTCTCATTTCCAGGTCATCTCCAAACTGTGCTGCATATCTTCTATGGGGTGTTATTAGCTCATGATAATCACACTCTCTGCAGTTCCTTTACTGCTATTATAAAAATGCTTTTATGTTGGGTAGATGTGTTATTTATTACGTGCTAGGAGGAAATGAAGTTGGTAGTTCTGAATGTTGAACAGCAGTTGGAGCTGAGCTGCACAGTTCCCAGTCCCAAAGACCCCTGTCTCCTGTTTCATAATAATAATAGTGATTTATCCCCTGTGTTATTAAGCCATTTGAATGACTCCATGCAGATCTCAGGGCCAGCATTTTATTTCTGTCATCTAAGCTGAAGCTGTAATAGCAAGGACTTTTTCTTTTTTTCTTTTTTTTTTCTTTTTTTTTATTTTTTTCTTTTTTCTTTTTTCCTCTTATCCTTCCTTCCTTCCTTCCTTCCTTCCTTCCTTCCTTCCTTCCTTCCTTCCTTCCTTCCTTCCTTCCTTCCTTCCTTCCTTCCTTCCTTCCTTCCTTCCTTCCTTCCTTCCTTCCTTCCTTCCTTCCTTCCTTCCTTCCTCAAAACCTTCAGGGGAATGTCTATAGCTGGGCAAATGGTACAGTTCAACATTTTTTGGCTCATACCCCTGTTATGAAGACTGTTTTGAAGTTGATACTGTTATGCACTAAATAAAAATTTTATTTAAACTTCATTTAAAATTCTATTTTAAAATGGGTGGAAAAAAGTGCAAATTTATTCACATTTTTGGTAGGGCACTGATGCAATTCCAGTAGAATGGGACATCCTTCTCAATGACTAAGAATTTTTTCAGACCAAGCTTTTTGAATGCCTACTGTCCCGTGTTGTCTGAGTATTTAAAATTTTGGATGAGGTCAATGGGTTTAAAAAAAATATCCAAGCAAAGAAAAATCTCTAAATAAAACAAAATTATACTTTTCTCTTGCTCCATGATGTAAAAAACTGGCGCTCTAATTTGAGCAATAATCAGTCCCTTGTACACTGATTGGGCTTCATCCCACCTTAGCTTCAGAAGGAGGACTCAGTTCACTGCTTTAAAGGTCTAAACAAATCAGTATCTAGGTACATAAAAAAGTTCACTTTTCAGGTAACCCAGGTTTCATTTGGTTGCCCAGACTCCATGAAAGGATCTCACAATCGTGTCTGGAGATGGAAGTGGGACAGTTTCCCCTTTTGTAAAGATTATTTTCTCTGTAGCAGAGGAATAGAGATTACTCATTCTTTCAATGTATATGCCACCAACTGTGCAATGAAATTCCTTAAATTATGATGAAATTGCTCATTTCCTGAAGTGAACACAACAAACTAACAGGCACAGTAATTTTTAGTAGATTTGGATTCAATTCAATTTTCCAGATGTTCGCCTGCAATCAGCCTAGGAACTCAAATCTCAGAACGGTGCTATTCACACAACAGCTGTTGCAAATTTTTCTTTTGAATCACACCAATCTAAGTGTGGATTTGTTTACAGGCAGCCTCAGTCTTACATGAGGAACTGACTGATTACATAAAAAACAAAATCTCAAAAATGTTCTCTGACCATTTATGTAGTTTCATTATTATTATATTACGGTACTTTTTAAAAGTGATTTTTCTCATGAATTAGTAAATCTAGTTTTCTTCACCAGTCAGTGAATTCTGTTGGTGAATTTATTTTTTTAAAAAAAGATTTTTTTTTTGTTTTCATCTGACTCAGCTTCCTATCAGGAATGTGATAGAAGGAAATAGCAGAGTAGTCACTGAAGACCTATTTGGAGTCCATTGTCATCAGCACTTGTATAAAGTAATATGCTCCAAGGAGTGTAATTAACAGATGCTCAGTCCAGTAAAAATTAGCAGCACCTTTAGTTGGACCTTGTATAGTTCACACCTTAAATTATAGCCCTCTACAGAACTCAGTGACCTTTTTTTGATTTGCAGGAAAAAAAAATCTGATACATTATTCTGGTGGTCAGCTGTTTTAATAGTGCCCAACCTTGTACTTGACTTCTGGCATATGGTAAATACAATTTTTTTATTATGTCTGCAATTGTTTTATTGAAGCAACCATCTAACTTTTCCTAGCTCACCCACTTCTTCTGGCTGGAGAAGAAAATATTTTATGCAGGTTTACTATTGTGCACACAATTTATGTCCAACTTTTGCTGTCTCAGGGTGGTTCATCTGGACCTACAGTCATTGGACAGAAAAACAGGATGACTTTTGTCAAATTTAAATCTACCCCTTGGTTCCTTTGGATCTTTCTACATTTGTCCCCTGGCCACATGAGACAAAAATCAGACAAACACATCTTGATGACGTTATCACCCTGAACGCAACCTACAGAAATGTTGCTGTGCTGAGCAAATACTGAAAGAGGCTGCTTGAAGGTGGCTGGTGAAAAATATTTACATGGGCAGATGGTGTTGGGAAAAGGGAAAATGGTTTTAAAATAAAAGAGGAGAGATTTAGATCAGAGGTAAGAAAGTTCTTTACTAAGATGGTGATGGTGCCCTGGTCCAGGGTGCCCAAACAGCTGTGGTTGCCCCTGGATCCCTGGAAGTGTCCAAGGCCAGGTTGGATGGGGTTGGAAGCAGCTTGGGATAGTGGAAGGTGTCCCTGCCCTTGGTGAAAGAGGTGGAACAGGATGAACTTTGAGGTGCCCTCTAACCCAAACCATTTTGTGACTGTCTGAAATATCATGGATGGAAATGTGGAGATGGCTGTAGCTGAGGGATTGATGTATTTGTGACCAAGCTCTCATTTACAGGCATCTCACCAATGAAGATTTATGATGAAAAAGCTAGATAAATGGCTAGCAAAATGATGGTAAATTGTTTTTTTTTCATTTGGTTTCCTTTGTTTGTTTGGTTGGTTTTTTTTCTTCTTTTTAATAACGGATAATAATATTAAGTTTTTCTATTTACAATTAAATTATTGCTATCAATGGTTTAATCCAAACAATTAACTTTGCAAATTCACTAGATGTTAGGCACTAAGGCATAAAGGAGATTTAATGTGAAGGATTCTTATAAGAGGATAATGAAGCTAGGGTACCTTTTTTCAAGCTGCCAACAAAGTTAATGTTTGGCAACAGGCTGTGTCTGGTGACATTCTAGTGCAAGTGTCACACTGATTGATAGACTAAAGTAATTTAACCAGAATGTGAAGTGCAGAACCAGGGGGTTTATTGGAAAGGGTTCCATACAGGGAGAAAAGCTCAAGTTACCTGAATATACAGCATCTTTCATTCATAGTGCTACTGAGACAAAGGTGGAGGGAATATTCCCATTTTGTAGTGAATTGTTCACATTTTTCAAAGTCCTAAATGCTTATACTGCTAAAAGTCTGTGCAATGTGTCAATAAAGATTAAATCTGAGAGGGTTTTGCTTTTTCAGTATTGCTTTCTCTAATATCTTTCCAAATTTTCGTGTGACTGTTTAGAAGGGTGAATTAAACAGAGGGCATTTAATTTACTCATTCCATCTACTTATACAAGACTCCTCTTTTCCACATTTTAAGGCAATGGACACTGTGTTCTTTGAATACATCTTAACAGAATAACACCTTTTCCTAAAAATTAGTGGAATGATTTTTTTTCCAGAATATTTCCCTGTTTGACAAGTTGTATTATGAAAGAGCTTATCTGTTACCCACTTCCTTCTGCTCTGTGGAACTATCTAGACTTTTCTAGACCTTTTTTTTATTTTGTGTTCTTTCCTTCAGATCTGCTATGGATTTAGACACGAGGGTTCCATTCTGTAATATCAGAGAAACAGAAATTTGCTAAAGTAAAAAGACCTGCTTTTTGAGTGGATGCTCCTGAATAATCCTTCCAAATTGGATCATGCATAAAAACGTGCTTACAAACATGCATGTTTATCTGAGAAAACTTTACAGAATAAATCTGCAGCAGTTAGTAACATCCCCCAGTTTCCCCACAAGGGAATTGAGACCAGAGAAGAAATACATGGCAACGAAATAAACCTGATTAATTTTCACATGAAGAAGCTTTCACCACTGAGGATTTTGGTTTCTGTTGTTATTGTTTTAATTTTTAACACATGCATGTGCATAGAAATAGGTAGAGTCTGCTTTAAAAACCACTGGGGTAATTAAATGAAATTAACTTGATGAATGCTATCGTGTGCATCCTGATTACTGAGTACTGAAGTTCTTCTTCCTTTAATAACTCGGTGAGATAAAGTGGTTTTAAACTGAAAGAGATGTATTCA
>NW_005054365.1:955990-957480 GCF_000277835.1 Geospiza fortis
CTGGAGAAATCCAAACCCATCCAAATGATAAAGAAAACTGTATGGCTTGTGAAATACACATGTTGAATTCACATCACAGTCTTTTCATTCAAGAAAAGTTGTCTGAGACATCAGTGAAGCGACTTAGTTTCATTCAGATGTGATATAGATGACACACATTCCCAATTGTGGTTGCTGGAGAAGACTAATTACAGCTGCTAGGAAGTGCAAAAGCCTCCCAAGGAGATGAAAGATTTCTGTTTTCTACTCTTTTTCCTCCTTTTCCCTTTCTTCTTTTAGCCCTTCTTTTCTTTCTCTTGTATAAATCTCTTCTACATTTCCATCATCGATTTCCCTCACTTTTTCTTACAATTTAAATGAATCCATTTCTCTTTTCCTCCATATATTCTCTCAGACTAACACTCTTCCTAAAGAAGGTTCCCACATTTTCTTTCTTTCCTTGCATCCCAAGCCTTTGGGTTCTCTTCCCGTATCTGACATTGATAATATCCACTCTGTGTTTTATACTTCCTCTTTTTTTTTGCTGCAGAATGACCATTCCAGTAAAACAAAGTATTATTTTCACAAATTATATGTTTCTTAGGTAATTAATATAGCTAAGTACCTCATACTGCTATCAGAGTCAGGGTCCTGCCTTCTCCTGATTGATGGTTAAAAATCAATGGATCTTTCAAAGCATTCAAAAAACGTGTAGATGTGGAAACTGGGGGCATGTTTAGTGGAGAGCTTGACAGTGCTGAGTTAATGACTGAACTCAACAATCTTGGAGGGATTTTCTAACCTAAAGGATCCTATAATTATGTAAATTTTTGATGAAATAGAGCTGTATTAAAGCCACTGTGATTCAAGCCGCTTTGGCTCAAAGATTTGGGGTTTGGCAGACTTTTTCTGTATCCCGCATGCTGCTCTGGGCAAACTCCTTGTGGAGAAGAACAAAACCAGGAATCCTGCTTTTTGGTACAGTTTATCCTCTGACTGACCTGCTGAGCACAGGCTGAAGAGTCTGCAGCTGTAAGTTTCTAATCATGGTGTAAAGTCATAAAATACGCAAGAAGAAATTCTTCCCTGTGAGGGTGGTGAGGCACAGGTTGGCCAGTGAAGCTGTAGCCACCACCCCTGGAAGTGTCCAGGCCAGGCTGGATGGGGCTTGGAGCAACCTGGGATGGTGGAAGGTGTCCCTGCCCATGGCAGGGGTTTGGACTAGATGACATATAAGATCTTTTTTAACCAAAATTGTCCTGTGATTCTCAGATTCTATTCCAAACCCACCAAGGTTGCAAGTCCTGGACAGCTCCCTTAAACACACGTCGGCATCTAAAACTCACTTTGGGTCATGCTCAAAAACCAAATAGTCAAAATTTACCACAGAATGGAAGGCTTGCTAGTTCTGGTGTACATCCTTATTTAATTTGATTTGTATTGTGTGCACAAAATAATTATTTTGTCCATATGACTGATGTATGTAGTCACCATCAGCAGCAGCCACCGGG
>NW_005054365.1:957490-984563 GCF_000277835.1 Geospiza fortis
AATTTAAGGGCTGAACTGAAAAATCTCAGACTTGAATGAAAAATAAACTCTGTTATACGTCAGCAGGTTTGAGAGTTTTTTAAATCAAATTAATATCCTGTTCATTCATTAAAAAGGTGGTAATATTTTCAGGGTTCCTCAGTGCATAAGTTCACTTGAAAATCAGACAGGGTGGAGGTGTTTAATGAGCAGTTGAAAATTTCAGTCTCCCTCTCTTCCTTGAATAACCATTAAATAATTCAATGTCTCAGTCTCCCCTTATGAAATAGGGATAGCTGCACTTCCCTTACTAGGAGTGAGAATGGAAGTTCATAGAATAAATAACATTTTTAAAATATTAATGCATGTTATGCAGGCATTTTGAGTCAGCCAAAGTCCTGTCATCAACTATGAGGTCTAACCCTTCATGGTTAAGTGTTACTAACCTTTTATTCAAAGATTTTATTTTTCCAAATGGGACACTATTCTTTTACACAAAATGACCATCAGAAAAAACCTTAGCAAATTATGATTTTCAAAGCTAGTGGTAGAAAATAGAAATTAATCATAATGGTGTTCCAGAAAAGCCCATTTTGTTTTTATAAGCATATCTTCCATGAGAAGTCAGAGCAGAAGGGAGACATGCATAATATATTTCTCAGTATTAATAAGTTCTTCTTCTGCTTGCACATAACAAAAGAGATTTTAATCACCGTGGTTATCTCTCTCTTTGAAGTGAATATCTCATATTAATCTTTAGACAAAATTGGACCAAATGAATGTAAAAATCTAGAATATAAAAGGACCCTCAGAATTCTTATTGAAAACAACGACAACCCTTATTGAAACCATCATATTAAAGTATCCAGTTGTTTATTTCTTTTTTCTCCTTTTTTTTTTTTTTTTTCTTTACAGGAGTTCCTTATTTTCTGCTCTTGAATAGTATTTCCCCAAATAAAACAGCACCACACAAAGTGCCATTATGATTTCCAGCATTCATTTCCAGAGGGGCTCCTGCTAGTCCGTAGCTATAACTATGATGAAAAGGGGCTGTGGACAGCCTGTTGCAGTAATGCTAACTCCCCATCTATCAACCCAGCAGATTATATGAGTAGCATCTCCTTAGAATAGAAACTTGGAGATGTAATAATCAATGAGATCTGGCATGCTGAGTGCCTACACGAATCCATTGCTATAAAGGATGCCAAATTATTAGTGCTTCACAAAAATCTATGGAATTGTAGTCAGCAGGGCTGAGACCAGGAACAAAGGCACTAAGGATTGATTGAATGTTTTGGTGATGGTCTCTGTTTTCAGAGAACTATATGCCATTATAGTGTATGTTTTGGAAGTTCTGCTTTTTCATGTTGCAGGAGCCTTAGTGACCAAAACAGGGTCAGAATGTAGCACATCCTTTCCACATTGCTTTCTCCCCCCTTGGCACAACCTGCTTATGGACAGTATCTGTGTGTGAGATGTATCAGGAAGCTGAGCTTTGTCCCTCTGTTTCTGAAGAAAAATATCTCACTTTTCTGTTATTGTTGTTCCGAGAATTGAAGATTTTTACCCAGACATGTTTCTCCCTGCAATATGAGTATAGGAAGAAACAATCAAAGGCGGAAAGGAGCAGCTGTAACTCCTTAGTCTGATATGTCCTCCAGACACCTCTGATCAAAACCTTATAGAATGCAGGATCTGGTAATCAACCCAAGGTCTGATCTGTGCTATGTAGGCTTGTTCACTCTTTAGTGAATGAAGACCAAAGACAAGCAGTAGCTTAATTTAGAAATAGCTGCTGGGGGCCTCAGTGGAGTGAGATGAGAAAAACCTTGCTGTCAGCGGCTTATATCAGAGGTATCAAAGCTGTTCTAGCTACCCAAAATCTGAAAACATGATCATGAGGATTGGACAGATGCAGACTGATCAGCAGTATAAGAAAGATAAGAACATTCACACACCTGAAGTTTATACACTCTTCAGCTGACAATTTTGTTCCATAGACAGTTACATACATAGTATGTAAGTTATAAATAGCAAGTTATTACAAGTACAAGCTCAGTTCTTCATACACCTGTGGCATGCTCACTGTTACAGGTGTGCTTTGTATTTTGTCCCCAGTGTTCCTGATATGTAGAGATTTGCTTGAACTATCTGGACAAAGAGAGTGAGAGGTTACACAACTGCACCCAAAAGAAATAAGTTCTGCTTAACCAGTTCTCATGAGATGACCTGCACTGTTCATCTTTCATGAATTTGAAACCATAAACAAAAACTATTGCACACCTTTAAGCACATGAAATAAATAACACTAGAAGCAAATTAGGCAGTGATCCAAGATTCAATCCCACCCCAACACTTTAATTTGCCTTATGGTGCTATGAGTGCTTACTAGAGAAGAGGAGATTGAGGGAACATCCAACATTGTGGTCTGCAGCTTTCTCCTGCTGGGCAAGGGAAGGACAGGCACCTGTCCCTCCTCTCTGGTGACCAGTGGCAGGACCTGAGGCAATGGAAGGTATGTCAGGGGAGGTTTATGCTGGCTGTCGGGAGGAGGTTCTTCACCCAGAGGGTGTTTGGGTACTGGAACAGCTTCCCAGTGAATGGGCACAGCACCAAGCCTGACAGAATCCAAGAGTTTTGACGGCACTCTCAGGCACGTGGTGTGACTTTTGGGCTTTCCTGTGCAGGATCAGAGGTTGTACTGAATGATTCTCATGGGTTCCTTCCAGATCAGGAAACTCTGTGATTCTATAAAATTTTTTGGATGGACTGAGCCAGCCCTCTGTTTCAGAAGGACCTGCAGCAGATGTCCCACTGTGCTGCCCACCACTGCTGAGGGTTGCAGCAACTGGCATTAGCATGGCACCCACTGCCCTCAGAGGTTGAACACGACCTTCAGTGCATTTCCTGCAAAGTGCTTTTCAGACCAATAGCTCCTTCACTGACCCACATTGCCTTTCATAAGGAGCAAAATATTAGGAGGTGTTTCATTCCAACAATTTAACATTAGATGAGAATGTTTAAAATTCCTAGGAAAGGCTTTTGTTCATAGTCTGAGGCTGGGTTTGAAGTCTTTACAAACTCTCTCTCCAGGGAGGCTGTGTGGAGAGAGCCATCCTTTCAGCTCACCCTTGAATGCACTTTGAACAAGCAGCTGCTTTTACTGTAAGCATGTTATTAATGGTCTCTTTTCAAAAGCAGATATAGTACCCTGGAAAATGTTCTATTGATTTTTTCCCTTTCCCTGTCCCTGTTTCAATCACACTCGTTTGAATGGCTTTCATTTTTGGCAACAACAAGAGATTTCTTCGAAGAAAAGTGGTGTCTAGGTGTAGCCTTAAATAAAATCACTGCTCAATTTAAGCTCTGAAAAATACTATTGATATTTTAATAGAAGATTGGAGAACCAATTGCTGGTTCAATAATAGCTACAAGGAGTTTATACATAGGAAACATGCACGAGGATCATTTTATTTCTTTTGCTCTACGTGTTAACAGAAAACAGCAGCCTAAATCTTGACTCACAGGATTATTACATGTCAAGGATCTCAGGAACATGGAAATATTTCATTCCATTTTTATAAAGTGGAAGCGTGCGCTAAGATACCTATGTGCAGAGTGCAGAAGAAAGAAATGTAAATAATATTGCACCATATATTTCTATATAATAAAACTCATGCAGAGAAATATTACATAATAAACTGTGCACAGCTGGAGACATGATTTTGCTTCTGACTTTGGTTAATGTTATTATTAATTGCTTACATCCCATAGAGTCAAACAAATTTTTTCTTGATTTTTTTTTTTTTTGTGGCTGGGAACCAGAGAAGAAATCACATCCGCTGTTTTGGAAACCTCTAAGCTGAGGACATGAAACCCACAATGAGTTATGTGCTACGTAAACATCTAGGGACAGATTGGTGATGTCAATTGCCATGGGTGCATCTCAGAGTGGCTGATATGTCCCTGGAAGTGCCCAAGGCCAGGCTGGATGGGGCTTGTAGAAACCTGGGATAGTGGAAGGTGTCCCTGCCCATGGCAGGGTGCTGAACAAGATGAGCTTTATGGTCCCTTCAGATCCAAACCACTCTGTGATTCTGTAACTAAGCTCCTGGAAATATGAGATGATGTGAGAGGTTCTGCAGGAAGGAAGGACTGGAGTGGGGCCTTGGGTAGAAAGGCCAGGCAAGGCAAGGTGATCTTGATTTTGGGGAAAGAATCTTGAGAATATATCATAAATGCACTTACTATTTGATTCCAAAATCTGTAGAAAAGAATATATTTAAATAAATAAACAGATAAAAGACACGTGCATAATTAGAATATATAAAATAAAGATATATCAATAAAGAAAGAATCTAAATAAAAGCCATCCATATGAGAAACAGCAGAGGGAGATGGGATTGTTTAGCCTTGAGGAAAGAAGGCTGAGGAATGACCTTATCACTCTCTGTAACTCCCTGACTGGAGGGTGGAGCCAGGTCAGTCTCTTTTCACAGGCAGCCAGGGACTGGAAAAGGGGAAAGGCACTCAGGCTGTGCCAGGGGAAGTCCAGGCTGGACAGCAGGAAGAATTGATTCATGGAAAAGGTGTTTAAACATTGGAATGGGCTGCCCAGGGAGGTTTGGAGTCCCCATCCCTGGAGGTGTCCAAGGAATGCTTGGATGTGGCACTCAGTGCTCAGGGCTGTTGACAAGGTGGGCATTGGGCACAGGGGGGACTCAAAGGTCTTGGAGGCCTTTTCCAACCCAAACGATTCTACCATTCTAAGATCTGATGTTTTCATCAAACTCGTCTTCCCAGTACTTTTATAATGCTGGTAACTGAAAATTTCTACCTTAATGTACTTTTTCAGACACAGTGAGTAGAGAGAATAACTCTCATGAATACTAGAAGCGGTTGGATATGAGCCAGAAGTCTAACTTCTGCTTACTGGTGGAGATGCACAATTATGTTATGCATAAAATTTACACAACTTTGCTCACAAACCCATCTGACAATTTTTTTTTGTTTGTTCCCTGAGATTGGTTGTGTTGCACTTAACACTGAAAATTAAAGTTCTTTAAAAACCAAGACACACATTTGAGTATGGGTAATTACTTTAAAATTCAGGCTTGACTATCTAAACTGTTTTCAACCAAGAATATTCGTCCTTTCACATGTAAAAAAAGCATCAACCAACTGAAAAAAAAAAAAAAAAACCCTCCATGAAGGGCTGTCTTTGTACTTTCAACCCTTTGCCCATAAAGACTTAGATGTTTATCTGATGGCTGCTTGCCTTCTGTAACAGGCTGTGGTTACCAGTGTGAGCCTCGACAGGAGAGCTGTTACATTTTTATTTTAACACTATGTCCTACATAAAAGTTGGCAATAAGAGAAAGTGCTCTATAGGATATGACTCCCCCATGGACTCTTCCTTTGCACGCTCACATTTTTTACATGTCAACAATGCTGGCGTGAAGATATCTTATTTAAAAAAAAAAAGAAAAGACAAAGAGGAAGGGAAAAGAGTGTTGGTGAAGGAAAATAAAATAAGCTGAGGGATCTTCTGGTCATGATAGTAATTCAGATGTTTCTTTTGGTAAAACTGACAGATGGGCTTATGAGAAATTTTTACAGAAGTAAAAGAGGTGTGTGTGAATTAAGGGCCCTGATGCAGGTATGAAAATTTGGTTCCACAGTAACATTAACTGTTTAGAGCTCTTTTCCTTTGCCTTGAGTGTGTTCTTTTTCAATGCCATCCAACCTCAAATTTGATCCCTGGCTCCACTCACTCTCACATGGATGTTTATTCTGTAGCTCTTCACTGCCTCTGCTCTTTCCTGCTTGCTGTCTCTTGAAAAGTTGGTGTTAAAGTCCATGGTTTATGTTATCAGTTTTTAATTAGATACATTTTCTGTTGGAATGTGATCCTGATCAGGTCTTCACAAATGTTCCATTAAGGCTCTGCTTCCATGTAGCAATATAGAGTTGGAAAATTCAAGAGGTCATCTTATATTCTTTGTTACTTACCTTAATACAATATTTGTTCTCCAAAACTATACAAAATCATTGGCTGGTGTTTAGCTTGTGGTCCTTAATGAACTCCTCATGCTGTCCTACAGAACTTCTATAAAGCCTGTCATTTCCTTCTTATAACAGATTATACCTCCCAAAAGATGTTACCAGTTATTTTTCCTCTCTGAATTTCAATCTAGATATGTTTCAACATATTTTCCTAATATATATGGGTCAATTTGAATAAATTTTCCTTCCATCAAAATGTAGCAAGATTTTCCCACCTGTCTCTGATGCAATAATTTAGAAGTCAGATTTTATTCCACCATACACATCACTGATATCAGGAATTCAGTGGTAAAACTCAACTTCCCATGCCCTTCCATTGGCTGACAGCTGCTGATAAATTCTATATAGGATTTTTTTTATTTTATTTTTATTGACTAATTTGCACTCTTATTGTAAAAATCTCATTTATGTTTCTTAGTAGAGGTAGATACATGATGTAGTTATCAATCTTGCTTATCTTCTGTCACGCTTTCAGCTGGTTAGTAATAGTCCAAACAAGCAGAACAACTATTTTCTCATTCTACAGATGAGAATATTTTGTATTACATCACAATAAGTAGCACTACTAAATCAACATGATGCAAACAGATTTAAACATCAATACAAAATTTTGACATTATTGTACTACCTCAATTTTCCCCCTTGCTTATTATCTTATTATATGTTAACTGTTCTATCTGATGATTGTTTCATGTGCTGTTTTGTTTGGGTTTTTCACTATCCTTCCTATTCATACAAACTTTAAAAAAAAAAGTCTCTAATTTCCTCCTTTGCTTGTATAGTGCTCTTGGTATTTTTGGCTGTATTTAACCATTTATGTTCTTCTTTATCCTGGGTGTTATACTAAACATGGATAGTCATGAATATCATTGCTGCATTTTTGATCATGTGGTTTATAAATTCCACCATGGGAAGCTCATCACATTTGTATCTTAAGATTTCCTTATATCTGATTAGTTCACCAAGTGGCTTCTTGAGATCTATTGTCCTCTCTGGTCTGGGGAAAAAAAAAACCCAACTAAACAAAACACAAAAAACACCACCAAAAAATAACTTTCAGAAATGTGGCAAAATTGCTATTAAAAGTAATTGCATGACCAGTTATAGAAGAATTCACAAACCATGAATGGACAAGACATGCAACCCCACCTGGAGACACTAAGAAAAAACAGCTTTACTGCACATACAGGAGCTGTTCAGATTTCTTTATGTTGCCCTGCAGAGGTAGCCTCTCTGATAATTTACAGCTAATTATTCTCTCTGCTGAATTAAATGTTTCACTATTTCCTAAAGTTAAAAAAGAAAGGAGGAAAGTGTTATCTATTAATAGATTCCATACACTGGAAAAGAGAAAAAAAAAGGTAACTTCTGTGAACACATTGTAAGTAACAGTTTCTGTATTATGAGATAGACAAGAAGGGAATAGAAAGATATAGAAAGATTCAAACTGAAAAATAAGGTTTAGCCCAGTTGTTAGGAGAAAATAATTTATTCAAAATGGTAGCAAGTCACTGGCCCAGGGTGCCCAGAGCAGCTGTGCCTGCCCCTGGATCCCTGGAAGTGCCCCAGGCCAGGCTGGATGGGGCTTGGAGAAACCTGGGACAGTGAAAAGTGTCCTGCTCATGGCAGGGGGTGGGAATGAATGAGCTTTAAGTTCTCTTCCAAACCAAACCTTTCTCTGATTCTATGTTTCTTCAATAATTGTATTTTCAGCACCAATCTCCCAATAAGGCAAACAAGTCAGCATTACAAAACAGTCATGGAGAGCGCAAATATTGGAGTTTTTGGGAATGGCCTGATGAGGTTCTAATGTCATGAGTGAAATCCCAGAACAGAGATAATGTTCTGGTAGAAAGGCTTTTTTCCCCTTTTTTTAACCTCACTGTCAATTTAACAATCCAAAGCCTAGTTCTGCACTCTACTACAACAGGCTCAATTTCCACTATTCTTTAAATCATGTTTAGTTGTTTCAAGAGGATGTGACAGGAACTGTCCTGTCTCCTCAGAAAGCGGTGAATCAACATACAGCACAGATCAGAGACACCCTCTGAGCCTCTACCATTCCGAACATATTTTTAAACTCTCAAGTAAGTATGGCAAGTCACAGCTGCAAGGATCAACTTTAGAACTGGTGACACCAAGTGCCAAGTCTGTAGAGAGCTGGTGTCACTCTCTGTAGAACTCAAGACTACCATTTAGACAGTATTTTACAGTATAATAACTTCCATGCTTCTGGCCAGCTCCTTTTTTTTTCCTGTTTTCAAATGGCAAGTCCTGTTGACCAGGACTACAGCCTTCACCCTGCAATTTGTTCCATTTTATATGTCTGTCTCTGCTGAAAAAAAAGTGCCCAGCTCTTCAGAAAACCAGGGTTTTGTTGTTGTTGTTGTTGTGGTTTTCTACATTTCCTAAGAGAAACCTTTGATTGATTTGGTCCTACTTAGATTTCATTCACCTACACTTTACAGGTGATATGACTGACCATCAAATGATCAGTGTAAATGTAGTCTGTGGACAGAGTAATCTGAATTTGAGAGGCTGTATTGACTACAATGCAGCAATCCTTTTTCTGCTTCACCTGAGCATCCACCTGAATATTTCAAGTCAACAATGTTACAATGTTGGTTTTCATTTTCCTGAGGCATGTATCACCTCAGCACAATATTCCACAGCTGCCTCAAATTCATGATTCCACACCTTCCTTACGATGAATTCCAAGCTCCTTAAGTTGTTCATATCTGTTCTCCTGTCTTTTTCAAACAAGGGGAGAATTTTCAATTTTCAAACATGAATTCTCACTCAAGCCGGCAAATAAGTTAGTGAAATCCCTTTGAATAATGACTTTATTTAATTCTAGTAATTAGCATGGCACTTTGAACCTGTGTACTTTTATTCTTCACTCCATAGTCTTTGCAAACTTCTTTCATGTGTCTAAAAAAATACATAAATGAGATACTGATTTTCTAATGATAGTCACTGCTGGTGTGTGCTGCTGAACTCCTGCAAGTGTGATAACCTAGGAATGGTGGGCTGCTGAACAAATGTGATGATTCTTGGTTGTACATACACACTAACAGTGAGTCCACAAATATCAGGAAAATGGAATCACAGGCTCACAGAATGGGTTGGTTCAAGGGAACCTTAAAGTTCATCTCATACCAACCCCCTGCCATGGGCAAGGACACCCTCCACTAGAGCAGAGCTCTGAGCCTCATTCAAGCTGGATTTGAAAACTTCCAGGAATGGGGCAGCCACATCTTCTCTGGGCTTGGCCTCACAGCCAAGAATTTATTTCTAATATCCAATCTAACCCTTCCCCTGTCCTATCACTTCATGTCCTTGTGAAAAACCTTTCTGCAGGCCCTGGTCCCCACTCTTTCAGTGCGACCACCCAGCCAATTCCTTATTCACCACATGATCCATCTGCCAAATCTTATCTCTCTAATTTAGAGACAAGACTGTGGTGTGGGACAATGTCAAATGCTTTGTCCAAATCCAAGTAGATGGCATCAGTCACTCTTCAAATCTGTACTTTTATGACCACTTTTTGCTGCAAGTTGCCAGGAACCTGAGAACAATAAGAATTAATTCTTATTTCATTAATTCTTCTGACCAGGCTCCCAGGGGTCCCCCGTGTACCCCAGCCTTCAATCCTTCTTTCTCAGTAGATCTCAGAACCTCACTGTCCTTAGCTCCTCTCCTGTATGGGCCCATAAGAGACACACAGTGGCTTGCCTCCAGCCTTCTACTTTGTGCTGTTAAAACACTGAAAATTCTCCAGGTCAAAGAGAATTATTAAATCTGATCCAAAGAAATTCCTCCACATCTTTGTACAAAATGGCCATCACCCACTGAGAAGATGTCTTGTAGTCCGAAAATGTAAAATCTACCACATTCAAAATATTTAAAGCATCTTGTTGATTTTTTCTTTTTTCCTTCAGAAAAAAAGTAGCTCAATCCAGCTACAATACAAGGGACACTGGCCCCAGGAGGAAGCACCTCAGTGCCAGATGAGGGAAGGTTGCAGGGACAGCTCCTGAGGGCAGACCTTGCTCTGTTTACTATTAAAGGAGTTGGAGTAAAGAACAAAACAACTCTTTGGAAAGACGTAGCAGTTTGTGATCTCTGAGAAACATCTAATACTCTGCTCATTGGAAAGTTACTCCAACATCACAGGGGTGAAATGAGAAGTCACAGGAGCTGCTGAGGACCTGACACTGCACAAATAATGAGGAAAGATTTAGAAAGAATAGAGAAGAAGATATTGCTTGCCTTAAAAGTCCCTAGTGAAAGATCTTTCACATCAAAAGTGAATAGCGTCAGTCACCACTGATAGTGATATGTCTTTTCATGTGTTTGGCATATTTAATTGTTGATGGATGGTCAGACTCACAGCCACTGGGACAAAACTTGTCCTCATTTACATCAGCTACAATCTGGAGAAAGCCCACCAAAGTCAATACAAATTCCTTCAAGTTCAGGAGAAATGCTTGTGAGGCGTGCTTGGCTCACAAACACAGTATGGGGGAGGACCAGAATCACTGGGTTTGCACGTGTGTTTTCATCCTGCATTGGATAAACAGATGAAATCTTAAAATGATTCATGGAATGAAAGTTTCCTAGAAATTATATGGGAAATGAAATCATTCATCCCTGGTATCTTTGATGTTAGCTTTCATCTCTCCAAGCAGTTCTGTGCTTCATGGCAACTGTGCACCAGCAGCTGAGCATCTTGAACACTGTTGGCTATGGGGTCCTCACCTGCAGTGTCCCTGTTCTAAGGTAGACATCCATTTATACACCTAATTAAAGCTGAACAAGAGCAGGTCTGAAGATAAAAACCATCAGTAACCACAATTACCTATCTTCACTGGAGTTATGTTCTATTTATGTTGAATTACATGGAGGCTGTAGTAGTTTGTCAAAGGTGGAAGAGTTTTCCCTGGAATAAGAGTAATCCCAGTTGCTCAAATCAACTTTATTCCCTTTCTTCTTTCTGTGTTAACCTTTGTGAAGAGTGCATGCATCACTCAGTGGTTAAACAGGGTAGATGCTAACAAGGACAGCTGGTAGGATGAAAGAGCTGCACTATAGATAAATGACACCCCAAAACTGCAGTCTGAGTGGAGCTTATCAGCTCATTCTAGAGAAAATTTCATTTAATTGGGTGGGTGAGAGCGGTCTCAAAGCTTATACATTTAATACTGGATGAAGGAAAAGCCTTTAATAATGGAAATTGCTGCACTTAGTAGCTGAGGACATGGAGAACAAGCTGAGTGGTAATTCCTACTCATCATTTTTAATCCTCCCATGTGTAACCTAGAAATGCTGAGCTGAGATCAGGCTGGTTTCCAGGATGTCTGGTCCATTATATTTGGAAGGATATTTCAAGCCCATCAAGGAAAAGGAGTGGTCAACTACTTTTGTGGGAAAAATTCTGTGTCTCCATTTGGTAACAGAGCACGCTGCAATTTCAGCCAAGGCAGGATTCCACCTGATAGTTTTTAAATCTCTAGATGTCAAGTTTGTTTCTGCACCTAAAAGCCCTATCAACACCAGCAGCAAGCCCAGCTTTTGGCAACCAGGGGAGCTGCTCTTTTCCTTCAGCCACTCCTACCTGTTGCCAACACTTTCCAGAATGACAAAGAACAGGGGACGGCTTGTGCTTTGCTTCTTTCCTGTCTCAACAGAATAAAAAATTGGTCTTATAATTTTTTTTTTTAAATTCATGTGAAACAATATCAAGTTTGGTTTGTTTTGCTCACTGACACATGTTAGTGCCTTGTAAGAAACTCCTCTCTCTGCCTTTTACACATGCTTGTGGAGGGATAAGATCCAAGTATCATCTGAGCTTTTCTGCATGGCACCACACCACCTTCACTTACACCTCTCAAGTGGCTTTTGAAGGTTGCATTTCTGAAAGAAAAATGCACAGGCAAATACTCTTCCCCAAACCCCATGGAAATAAACATTTTCTAACTGCAGTAAAGTAAACAAAAATTTAGGATCTAAGTCGTTAGATGACAGAAATAAACTTGTGTCTGAAAATGAACAGTGTTATTGATTTAACTCTGTGACAGGTTCCCAGGATGTATAGGTAAGCCTGGTTCCCCAAAACACCAATTTAAAGAAAGCTAATCTGTGCTATCTGGCCTTTTGATTTCAGTGACAATGATCATTTATGTATTTCTTCAGCTCAATGTCTTTTGTGTCAGTGGAAAATGGTAAAGAAAATAAGCAAAGCATCAAAAGGTGAGATTTTCTTTTCTTTCAAGAGTCATTCATTTAGAAAGCACAGGTTGGCTGGCCTTGGAGCCAACAAGATACTACAAGCCATTTTATGCACCAAGGTTGAGGGTAGATTTCTTAAAACAAGGGAAAAAATTACATACTTTGTGCTACAAATTTTGCCTGAACAACAGAAAACCCTTATCCATGGTCATCACTAGAGATGGAAAGAGAAAAAATACAGAAATCTGTGACCTTTGGTAAAGGTTGCTCACTTTTTTTTAACTGCATTCCAAAAAATTTCCCTTAAGTCAATGCAATTCTGGGAAATTATATATATTATATGTCAATGAAAGTACCAACACTTTTGGTGAGGGTACCCATGACTAACTGCTGAGGTGAAGAAGAAGATGGAAAATTGTGCATATGGACAATATGTTTTTTCCAATAGAGATCACTGTGAGTTTGGTATAGTCAAAACTTATCCCTTGTCAATGAGAATAACTAATGTGGAAATCATTTGGTCCCTGCAGATTTTAGACATGTGGAAAACCATATTGGTGAAACATCAATTTCTTTTTTTCCCCAAAAGGAGGACCTGGACTGTAGCTGACCATGACTGCAAGGGACAAATCTTCTCTTATACAGAAAGCCTGCAAACACACAATTTCAGACGTGAAAGCTGACCTGTCTTAGAGGTACAGTGAATCAATGTCTCATATAAAGGGTCTGAGGACTCCTCATAAAAAGAGTATGAATACTCCTCAGTAGAGTACCCATACTACTGGAGCAAAATCACAGAGCCTGAAGCATGGCCCAATTTAAATTATTTTTGTTCATTCAAGTCCGTCCTACAAATGCATTACTTACATGCAAAAATACTGCTTAACATCACAGGAACTTGGTTTGGATCAAAAGCAAGACTGGTCAGTTCCCCTTTCACCACTATGAAACTTCAGAAAAAAAAACCAAAAAACAAGTAGGATTTAAGTTTAACCATGGTGCTATTACTTAGAGAGGGTCTCTTGCTTTCAAGCCCTGGTGTCTGTGGTGTCTAACAGGGGAACTGGCTGTATATATATATATATATATATACACACATATACACACATAGGTTCACATACACATCTATATACAAATATATATGTATATAAATATATATAATGTGTATATATATGTATATATATAATGTATATACACACATTATATATATATGTATTTATATGTATGTATATGTATGTATATATATGTGTGTGTGTATATATATATATGCGTATATGTATATATATATATATGTATATGTAATGGTTTTGAGGTACTCTACCTCAACATTTTTTAAATACTCTGCTTCCTGAAGTGCTGAGCCTCCAGTCTGGCCCCAGTTCAGTGCTGGCATATGCACATATACTTTCTTAGAAGTTTTTTCTTTCACAGCTTGTCTACATGGGGAAGTTAGATTAGTGTATGAATTTACAACACACTAGATACTGCATATGGTTGAAGCACAGGCTACTCTGAACCTCATGAACTAAAAGTTTCTTTTCACCTTCCTGAAAGTGAGGCCAGGAGAAGCTAAAAATTAGTAACAAGCACATGAATACCACCCCGTTTAATGTTTGGTCTAGCTCAAGGCTAATCTATTAAGTTGGAATGGAAGACAGCTTGAGTTCATATCGACATGAGAGATCTCAAATTGCAATTACAAATGTCTGGCAAGGATTAAAGATTTTCAAATTATATCTGTTTGAGGACAATGGAGAAAAAGCAGGGTTTCAGTTCTTATTTTCCATTAATGGAAAAGGTGATGATGATTGCATTGTTCTGAGGACTGTGCTGTCCGTGGAAACTACATGGAATCACTGCAAAGCTTCAGCAGTGGTATTTACAGAAAGGATGATGTGCCAGGATTATGCGTTGGCACCATTGTATCGTCCATCAAAATATGTGGAGATACATCTGAATTTAGTGTTGCTGACATCAGCAAAAGGGCCAGAAGGTGGACCACACAGACAGGGATAAAATATTTTTCATTTTCCAGTCATTTTTCAACATATATGGAAATGACTGTATACCCCACACAATTGTTGTGAATATTACCAGCTGTCCAGTACCTGAAAGGAGCCCAAAAAGAAAAAGTGGAGACACTATTGTAGTGATAAGACAGGAGGGGATTGAAAGAGAATAAATTTAGATTGGATATTAGAACTGAATTCTTCACTGTGAAGGTGTTGAGGCCCTGGCACAGGGTGCCCAGAGAAGCTGTGGATGCCCCATCCCTGGAATTTTTCATTCAAGACCAAGTTGGACAGGCCTTAGAGCACCCTGGGATAGTGGAAGGTGTCCCTGAGCATGGCAGGGAGTGGAATCAGATAAGCTTTAAGGTCCATTTCAACCCAAGCTTTTCTGTGATTCTATGAAAAATCAGATGTTCATTTAGAAGACTAAAATAATGAAAATATAAATTTAATAATTTTTTAGCAGTTTTCCATTTTCCTAGATGACAATTCAAAAGCTCTTTTTAGTCCTATTTATTCTACAGCCACCTGTAAAAATGTAAGCAACCATGACTGAAGAATGAACGCAAATAGAAAATTAGTCTGTTATTGTGCTCTGGTCCATTTCTTAACCTCAGTAAAACCATGGAAATGAGGAGAAGATTCAAGCCTCTGTTTGAGCCTGGTACAAACAATATAGGAAGAACATTTCTTAAAAATCTTATTCTGCAAAGTTCCTGACTGGATGCGCAGAGGTAGCTTAAATAAGGTTAAATTAATTAAACAAAAAAATCTGTGTAAATGGACTCGTTACATGCAAACTTCTCAATTTTGCATTTCAGTTATCACAAGCTGTCTGCCTGTTGAACTACTGGTGTGATTTCAAGCAGTCATGGATTTTCAGGCAAGGATGGAAAACAGATGGTCTCTGATACCTTTTTCATTATAACTTCCCTAAGTTTTCAGAAATTTGTAGCTTTGTCTCCAAAGCCTCTTCAGCCTTTGACTTCCAATCACAGCAGGAAAAAAAGTCAATATTCTTTAAAACAGTTGAGGTGCCTTATACTCCGGGAGATGGAAGGAACGAGATGGCTTCTGACAAGAAAAAAAAAAAATAACAGCACTTCTGTACCAGAAACTGTTTATTGATAAAAAAAGGAAAAGAACTCTCAAGGTAGGTTCTGTAAAACACAAGATACCATGGCTCATGGCTGTGGTTAAATGGTTTCAGGCCAGGAGAAGAAAATAGATGAGAGATGGGTGAACTCTGCTGCTGCAGATGGTAAAGCAGTGGGATGTGTATTATCTGCCCCAGTAGTGGAATGAAGTCTCCCAGGCACACAAATCTGGGAGAAATATCAGCAACAGCCACTGAAAAGTTTACTGTATCAAATCTGTTCAGACTCCAGAGCCCTTGCCAGCAGCTGAAGGACATTACAGACAATTGATTTCTCCAGTGTAGACAACACCTGAAAATAACCTTGGCTGTCTGGAGAGAGTGGTTCTGTGTTTGTTAGTTTTGTCTTTAGTTACTGCCTCTTTTATATGCCTTTTGTGGATTGTTCACCTGGAAGTTGAGTACTTTCTTGCTTACTCTGTCAGCTTTTGTTTTTTCAACCCATTACAGGGTCACCTAAGAAAAACTTTGAAAGTTTGACTCACAGTCATGCAACAAAATTTGTTTCGGGTGGTAATGTTTCCCAGTGGGAAAGTGCTTGGATTGTTGGAAAAGTAGTTTTTTATGGGAATATAAAACCATTTTCCAGGATAAACAAGGGATTTTTTTTGTTCCTTTGCAGCACAGAGTTAGTGAGCAATGGCCTGAGTGAGTCAACTCTAAATCAAGCTGGATCATTCCTTGCTTTTATTTGATATCTTTTTGCCTCCATAGAGCCCTGGTCTACAAAATTATTTTCCTTTTTGTTTATCTAGTTGGGGTTTGGAAAACTATGATCAATACTGCAAGTGTGTGGGTAACCACATGATATGGACACACTTCCCATGGCTGTGTGGGATAAATATGATTTCTAGGATGCCTCCTTTATACTGAGTATCATGGTCCCTCTACAAATATGGGTTCTTTGAGAAGCATTTGCCAGCCTGTGCAAAGGTTAATGTTAATAGACTAATGTTAATATTCTGTTTTTATGGGAACACTCTGAAACTGGAGTCATGCTGAGGTCACTGTAGTTTATCCTCTTCTTCTTTGGACATTAAAAATTTCACTTTCTTTATTCTTTCGCTTGTTTTACTCTTTCACCCTCACCTGAAACAATAACTCAGGGAGCCTCTTTACCTTTGAAACTTACCAACATCCAGCTCAGCTTGTCGGAGGCGCAGCTCAGATCAAAACTATGCTGTAATAATAGTTACTACTTTTCTGTGGACAAACAATGCACTGGGGCACTCATAACACTCATACCTTTAAAGATCAGGATTTCAGCTCTTCAGACCCTTGGGATTAACTGTTCAACTAGGGCTAAAATTTATTTTAAATCAATAGAATTTTTTATTGATACATTCAGTAAGCTAGCCAGTGTCTCTGGAATTGGTGCTTGAAATCGAGTAACTATGTCACTAACCTGAATCTGTAGGCCAGATTTCTTAAATGGTTGCAAACCCAGTGAAAGACACTGATTCCAGTTCAAGAGAAGTGTAAATGTCCAAAAAATACGCTGTTGAGAAAAATGTCATGAACAGAATGGGTCAGGACATGGATTACACTGGCATATAACACAGTGCATTATCAACTGAGTCTCAGCAAGATGTTGGTGTTCCATCTGCTTGCATACAACCTTTCGAGCAAATCTACTTGAGTTACTCAGAGCAAATCTACATCTGAATATATAATGATTGGATGGAAGGAATCTTCCTGGTTTTAAAACACATAAAATCTAGGAACATAGCCTTATCAAGCTTACTTGGCTCCTTCTATCACTGGAAGGTGTGTTGAGTGTTCCTCAGAGACGTCTAAACTTTATTCCTCTCTTGAGGAAGAAAATGCCAGTTTAGTACCCTGTCAAAAGGAGAAACACTGAGGTTTGGCACAAATTTGCTGTTCATGAGAGGCTCTGCACAGACAGTTGTGAAATGGGCCAACACAAAGGATTGAAGAAAGGAAGGCCATGGGACCCCTAAGGACTTTAAGCTTTTTCTGTCAGGCCCATTCTTTAGTCAAGGAAGGCTGATTTGTGCCATGATGGGCAGTCTAGAAGGAAAGTGAATCATCTTACTTCTATTCAATTTGTGATCTCTTCCTGGCATGCTATGAGAATATATTTGGCCTCATTCCTGTTTAAACCCATTAAATATACCCAAAAACAGAGCGCTTGCAGAGATAATTTTATGGTGTATACTTTGGACATCCCACTTCAACTGAAAATGGAAATTATGCTAGAGGGTGCAAAATCTCGTTCAAGTTTTACAAGTAGATCACATAGTATGTGTATGAACATATTAAGGATATATTTTAAACAAATATACACACAAATTATAGATTGACGTAATCTGTTGGCATCAGTTCTGCTCATGAACTATTCTATTGAGGGTATTGGTACTAAACTCATAATTCATTATAGTTCTGTGTCATACCATGTAGACTACCAATTTTGGTGGATGTTAATACAGATTTCAGTAATCTCTGCTGTACCATTCAGATGTGACATTTTGAAGTGTGTGCACCAACAGACTCATTACAGGCCAAGCCTATGTTTATTTATACTCTGGGGAGATGCAGCTGTAATATCTGTTGTGGAACATCGTTGGATTTCTTATGCAATATCTCTAGAACATGATACATCTAAAATTTCTTGAGCTTTGTTCATCATTTCAAGGGGGAAAATACTAATTAAATCTGACAGCATTTGCATATAGAGTCTAGCAATTAGATGAAAGATTTCTCTCTGCAATTCTAGAGGGCAATAGTACAAATTATTAAAGAAATTTGAGAGCTAACTGGAGTAAACAATCATCAGGATAAACAGCATCCACAGCATTCACAATTTTAATTTGCATATATAGATGGCTATAAAGTAACTTCCCATGAAAATTGGAGAAGTAAATTAGGAAGCCTTTTATTGTGGGCTTGAGCCAATTTTTACGGTAATTGGTGCATTTTTTATATTGACTACAATGAGGTCTGAATCAGGTTATAACAAAAAATTTTCTCCATAAGAGAATGAAATTAATGAAAATTGTGAGAGCCCATCAGGATCCAGATCCAGAAGGGCTTCAGTATTCACACATCTGACAGCCAAAGAGAATTTTTCATTACTGCTTTTCCTCTAAACCTTTTGTCACAAGGTGATTAAAGAAAGGCTGACAACCAATTTCTGACAAAACCATTTCACAATTTCATGTTGGCTTGGGAGCCTACTCCTTACAAATAAGCTTCCTGATGACAAACCTGAAGAATCAGTGTATGGACATCTGCAGTCCTCTGTGGAAGGAGAGTAATACAGCTACAGAGACACTTTACACGTCTACAATTTTTTGCTTTGAAATCCCCTAAGGTATTAGGAATTCTACAAAGACCTAGGAGTGTCTAATCAGCAATGCAATTTAACAAAGAAATTGCAAAAATACTGTCTTTCCTCTTCATAAACAGTTTAAGTGTTCAGTATACTGCAAGGTGTCTTTCTAGAACTGATATAAAGCATAATAGAATCTAAATAATGGAAATTATACAAAAAGTGAACAACAAAAGATCCTAGTTTGACCAGTTTAAGATGTTGCTTAGGCAGAAACCAGTTGCAACAGGAGTCAGTAATAAATGCAGACCCAAAATTACTAGAAAGATGGTACTGAACTATCTTCCATTAGGGAGAAGTTCTGGTTAAAAGTTCCTTTGTTAGGTAAATAATCCCCACTATGATTTTATTGTGAATACTGGACCTGTTTTCCAAAAATATTTCTGCTCTGATTTTTTCCTCCACAACATCCTACAATACTCAATTCCTAAGTACTTTTGCATCTTGTATGAAAAATCAAACCAAAGACCCCCAAAACAACACAAAACAAAACAACACAAAACAAAACAAAACAAAACAAAACAAAAAAACAACTCTCCAATATATTTGCTTTCCTTGCTTTACACTTACTGGTGTTTCATGTTCTTATGCTGTAATAAACAGCTGAAACTCATTCAGTTTCAGTTGACAGTTTTGCTCCATTTGTCAACAATAAATTCTGTTTAAGATTTTTTTTTAATCACTTCATATATCTCCTTTTGAAGAAAATTCCTGATCTATTTAGTCTCTGATTTAGAAGCTGTCACAATCATCCACATTACCATTCTTTGACAATGACACTGCTGTTGTGTTCTTGTGAACATTTAGAGATTTTCATTCAGGTTAAGGTCTTTTTACCCTCAACTTGACATTTTGCTTCCTCTTTCTGTAATATAGCATTTTTTGGTTTATTCCTCATCCAAATGGTTACAAGTGAAAAGCAATAAGTGCTGCAGGCACCCATTATTAGTTATTTAGTTTATACAGGTTTTCAAGGGATGGGCAGTCCAGTGATATTCATTACTTTTTGGAGATAGTTCTTGCTGCTACTATAAACCTTCCCTGCAGGCAAAATAGTGGAAGTTTTCTTGAGAATTGTTCAGTGAAAAGCAGTGAGCACTGAAGGATGACAAAAATGAAAGTTAGTATGCCCTTGTTCACTGTGATTCATCATAATAGGTGAATGGTCAACAATATCATCAGTTACTAAACAGAATGCGCATTGTGGTCCTCCAAAGATGTGTGTACAGTGTCTTCCCTTAGAGAATAAGAGATACTGGGTATTCATTAACTCATGGAGTCCCTCCACCTGCCAATGCAGAGTTATTCTCTGAAGTAAACTTCTGAGGGACCTGCTAAGTACCTGCACAGGCATGACATTCTGGTCAAAACTCAGGTATAATCTTATACAATATGTGGTTAGTTTTGCATGGCCTGGAAATTTAGAATGTCCTAACTTTCTCTTGAATTTGTATTCCTGATTCTTTTGTGCTGCTTTGAAAATTCAAGTTGGCACTGTTCAGCCTGTACAAGACACTAGCATGAGTTTTTGTGGTTATAAATGCAAATGACTGTGCAAGTGTAAAACAAATAAAAATAACAACATCTTCTATATTTTCATGAACAAGAAGGATAATAGATTTTGAAAGATCATTGCTTAAGTCTGTAAAGATAATCTACTGCTGCTCTAGGAATGAAGGTTGAAATCAATCTGATAAAAGATAAATACGGCCCACCTTCTCCATTTCTAGCTAGCCAACATTGCAGACTCAATGGCATGAAGTCCTTGTATCAGGGATAAAATTCATGGGAACATGTGGAAATTTAGTTGTGAAGAGACCTGTGTAAATCACTTAGTACAATCCTGCCTAAATCCAGGCTAAATTCAATAAAAGACCAGGTTACTTGTCCAGTCAAGAGTGTTGCAAATGCCTTTGTGGACAGGAGCCCAGATTTTTTCCTGAATTTCTGTCTCTGCTGTGAACCACTGCGTTGGGAAGCATTTTTGTAATACTCAGTGGAAATATCCTCTGCTGCAACTGGCATTTGGTGTGCCCAGCTCTTCCACAGTGTGTAAATCTCTGGCATGGTCTTTTCTACTGCTCTACTTGGTAGATGATGAAGGACTTCTATAAAGTTTTTCCAAAGCTACAATCAATCTCAAAATGAATCTTTTGCAGATGTTCAAGTTTCTTGATCTTAATTGTCATTTGTTGTAATGTAAGCATGGACTATCTGTATCAGTAGTGGACAGATGCAGTGCAGATATCTACAACTGCACAAAATTTACCTCTACCACAGATGATTCAGCTGATGTATCCACAAGTTGTCACCATGTGACAAAAATCCACAAAAATTTACTTTGATTGCTGTTTTTATTTCTTCTCTGAATAGAATCTCCCTAAAACAGGAAGTAGAATCTCCCTAAAACGGGAAGCAGTTGCTGAAATCCACAAAACTTTACGGGCCAAATTTCTTTTGGCTGATGGGCAGAGCTGCATGGCACTTGAGAAGAATGCACAAGTGATGAATGAGAATTTAAAATAAAAAAAGGGCCAACCAAAAAAACCAAAATCCTACATTTCATATTTTTGTGGAATTGCCCTTTACTAAATTAGTAGTGATTCTTGAAACTACTAGACTGGTAATAGTCAACTCTAATAGTCTGTGCATTGAAGTAAAGTGTCTAGAAAATGTACAGGTCTGTGCCAAATGAGAATATCCCTGATTAACTGGGATAATCAGCATGGCCAGGTTATTCCAGGAACAGCTGGATGGATGTTTTCCTTGGAATAAACCTTGGCAAATGTGCTATCGAGGAGTGTGTATCTTTAATAGTTATGGTAACCTTGCCACCAACCTATTATCTAAGTGTTAGAGATGTTCTGAACTGTGGGTGCCCAATCACACAAGGATGAGACAAGCAGTTCAGACATCATAAGAATGAGATGTTTTTGACCACAGATCTAAAGAACTTTGGTTTTTTTCCTATTTGACCCTTCTATGAAATCAGGACTGGCCGCTGAAATACTAAAAGTTTTGCTCTTACTTTTTGTTTCATTTTTTTTCTCCATAACAATATATACTTCTACAACAATCACACAATGAGTTACACAGCCAGGGAACAGGGAAATGAGCATTTTTGAGTGTACTAGTACTGGAGTGAATAAAAATCTGAAATTTTTTAAATTAACCCAAATGTTTTGGAATTCATATACTTGCTGTAGTGCTAATCATGCAAATTTCAGGATCAGTGCTCCAGTGTAAGCTATCTACATGTTAATCACCCTCTGTCATCAAGGAGCAGACATAGCCAGAGACAAACTCATCATGCAGCAACAGACTGAGGGGTCTATATGTACACTATCTCTACACCAGTGATGAAAAAAATTAGAGAATCTTACACTGTGTACTTAACATTTAAATGGTACAATGAAGAATCTTTTCAAAAAAAAAATTAATTGCCTTTTTTATTTATTTCTCAACAACAGTTTCATCAATTATTTCATAATCCTGCAATTAACTGTAACATGGAGTAAAATGCATAGTTTCCTTGTGTCAAAAGACTAATTGTAAATATCCATTTGTCTTTGCTGCTATTTTCTTTACTTTCAGCTCAACAGTTAGACAGAGCCTTTTTTATAATATGCATTATCATCAAGCCTGTTTTTCTGGCAGTGCCTGTGTGGTGCTTCTCCTAGTGTCCAGGGCTGCCTGAAGCTTCAGAAGCAGCTTTGTGTTGTCACAGGTGTATGGGAGCCATGTACAAGAGCTGCCTCATCAACAGAAAAGTTAGAACTTGGAAAATTCTGATTATCGTCCCACCTTGGACTCACCTTTTATGACAATTTTGCTGGACACATTGAAGAACTTTTATTTCACCTCCGTCTTTAATTTCATGGATGAAAGTTTCTTTCATCAATGTTTTTGTCCATCAAGTTCCTGCAGAACCATAGGCACTGAATAAAATACTACTGTGCCACAAATTTCTCAAAGGACAGGAATATATCGATGGCAAGCAGTGAGTACAGATGGTCCTTAACTTGTTATAAATTAACACTGAATCTCTCATGCTCCATACTGAATGCCATATTCCAGAGGTTGTCTCACTTCCACTTCTGCAGGAAGGTGTCCCTGACCATGGCAGTAGGATTGGAACTAGATGACCTTGACATTTCCTTCCAACACAAACCATTCTGCGACTCTAATACAGCTGGTTAAAACAGCTGGAATAAATATTTCACATTGCAAGACTGGTTTTATCCTAGGTCATGATAGAACCTCACAGGGGCTGATAATGGTTGCAAATTTCCTAATATTTTCCTTTGTTCCCTGACAGTGTGCTTAGCAGCAGTGCTTTAGTGGAGTCTCATAACAGAGCATGGGAGTCACTGCTTAATTTTGCTGCTAAACTCACTTTGGAAAAATGCCTGGACTGTATGGAAGAAGGGGGAATGGCTTCAGCGGACAGACATCAGAGTTAGAGGTGATATTGGGAAGAAATTAGTCTCTGTCAGGGTCAGGAGGCCCTGGCACAGGGTGCCCAGGGAAGCTGTGGCTGCCCCTGGATCCCTGGAATTGTCCAAGGCCAGGTTGGACAAAGCATGGAATAATCTGGGATAGCAAAGGTGACCCTATCCATGACAAGGGTTTGGAATGAGATGGCATTTAAGGTCCCTTCCAACCCAAATCATTCTGTGATGTTATGGTTCTACAAATAAAAATGTATGAAATCAAGAGGGAAAAAAATTCCTTCCGCATTCCATAGGGAATATTGAGAGCTTCAGCAAAATCAGATTCCTCATATTAAAAAAAAATTACACCAGACCTGCGTAAATTTAGAAAAAGACTGAGAAATAAAACCAGAAATATCCTTCTTCAGGTGTCAACACAGGCAGTAAGGCTGCTCCTGTCTATCACCTGTAGATACAGCAAGGCTTTATCACAGGGCTGAGGAGGAGGCAGCCTGTGCTGCTCATCACCTCCTCAAACTCAGAGATAATAGGCACGATTTGTCTGCTTTTACTTAAGCTGTTACAAGTTAAGTGTTTGGAGTCAGTGAGTAGATCCCTCAGGTCCATTTACATTCAGTGGAGGAAAATAGTCATGTTCAGAAAGTGATTCATTGCATCTTGAGAGATCAAGCATGAATCACCTGCTGGGTATGCCAATTTCTCTCTGTTCACTTCAAACCCAGCCTGAGGCATCTGGCTCAGGCTTACATTTCTAATACTCAGATAATCAAATTTAGGTGAGGAGAGCCCTACCAAGATAGACTATGACACTAAAGGTATCTGAGTTAAGCACCCTCAGCACCCAGCATGGACTGAGCCCACAGTCCTTAAAAATGTTGCCCATATCAGAGGAATTTTTTGACTCTTCTCAATGTCTGAAGTTATTACCAGTCACAGATTAAAAAAAAAAAAAAAGAAAAAATCAGAGTACCTTAAACTTAGATTTTTTACTTCAATGCTGTTTGTTTCTAGGTTTTCTTGCAGATCTTATTTTCACATTCCACAGTTAACATGTGAGCCCCTGTAAGTTTCCTAAGTTGTTTTTGTTTTTTTTTTTAATTAACTTCCTGAAGGTGAATTTCTGAAAAGAACCCTCAAAAAACAAATAAACAAAAATTCACAAAAAAAAAAAAAAAAAAAACAAAACCAAACAAAAAAGCCACAAAAAGCCAAACCAAACAAACTCAACTAGAAAAAAATCCCTTACATTTCATATGGCACTCAGTGAAATAGTACAAATTAGCAAGAAATAAAATTCCACTTTTAGCATGCATGAAAATTTCTATTTCCTCATCACTTGCATTTGTTTTATGTGTGTGTGTCACTATGCAAATCATCAAAGAATCAAGAATTTCACATCCAAAGGCAGATTTTTCAGGAAAAAGATGAGCTTAAGAAAAACAGAAACAAACAAAAGCAGTTGGGGTTTGGGTAAAGGGTTATTACCTTTGTCTGTAGACCTTAATGATTAATGAAGTTAATGTTTACTTAGACACTCCGGTTACTAGACTGTATCTAATATCTGCAAATTTTGCTTTTAGAATATGATTACTGTGTTTTAGTGCAATTATGAGTGTTTTAGAAGCAGAGCATTTTCACTACCTCTTCATCTCTCTGATCACATAAGTGTATTTTGGGATGCCTGTCAAGAAAATTTGAGCAATGCATTTTAACAGCAATAACCTTTTGAGCAAAAAAGCACTTATGAAAAGGCCCATAAAACCCTGAGTTTTTAGGTACTCAAAGATGATTAAAGAATTATGCTGAAGGAGCCTGACTTGAGAGTTTGAATAAAGCATGCTATTTGGAAGAATCATTTATTTCTCTATATTTTTCTATGGGAGTAAAATCTTGGATTAAAATTTTACATAATGAGAGAAGAATTGTAATTATTCTTAAGAGGTGTTCAAACAAGATGCTGCCTGTTTCAGTTTTCAGATCTTTTGTTCTGAATTTTCTCAAGCTGCTGTAAAAATCAGGTATTATCTTGGTGGCTGCTTAAATTTATGTCGTGGCCTTGGTCTGAAGAAGTAAATATATGTGATGGGGCTCAGGCTTAAGTAGGACTCAGAGCCTCCCTTCCTCAGGTGGAAAAGGCACAAGTATTGTATTAAAAAGCAGTTAATAAATAGTCCTCAAGAGCCCCACCTTGACTTCTTATCATCATGCCCTATGTCTGGAACTTGTCTTGATGATTTTTTCGTTATTTTGTTGGTTTCACTGTATCTGATTTCTGCTTCCACGCAAGTTTAGCTTTGTTTGACAGGATTTATTGGCTGGTTTGTGCCCGTTCTTCTGTCCTCGGATAAACTCATCCATAAGAAATGGGTTTCAGGCCCAGAATCAGGAAACTAAGTTTTGTTGTCTAGTTATAAAGATAGCTACATCTAAGTTATGTATCATATCCCTACAACTGAAGTGATTCAGTTGATTAAATCCATGTTCCAATTACTATTTTAGATGTCTTATTGTGTGCTAGATATGTGCAAGACATTGCTCTATATGTCAAATGACATTCTTACACCCAGGCCCTCCTGGAATGCCATTTGGTGGTCATGCAAGATATCCTAGAGCTTCTGAAACAGCACCAGCTGCCTGCATAAGGAACTCTCGTGGTCCCTGGAGATCTGTGAGGCCAATGAGCTACTGAACAGCCTGCTAGGGACAAGACTACTGCCCCAGCATTGGTGTCCAGTGTCATTTGACTCATTCTCTAATCTAAATTGACTTTATTGGATAGCTCTGCATCAGCTCTGGTTGTTCAGGGGACCTGTTTACAGCCTTTCAGTGTCTGAAGGGAGCCCACAGGAGGGATGGTGAGGGAGTATTTACAGGAGCAGTGACAGGACAAGAGGAAATGGCTTCACACTGAGAAAAATGTTTAAACTGGATATAAAGAAAAAATGCTTCCCTCTGAGGGTGGTGAGGCACAGGTTGTCCAGTGAAGCTGTGGCTGGCCCATCCCAGGAAGTATTTAAGACCAGGCTGGATGGGGCTTGGAGCAACTTGAGACAGTGGAAAGTGTCCCTGCCCGTGGCAGGGTGTTAAGGTCCCTTCCAACCCAGCCCTTTCTTTGAGTCTATGAACTCTAAGTGATCAGGCAGGCTAACTAGATGGCACATAGGTTTTAATCATCCAGATTTAGTGTCCTAAATCTGGTGTGGAAACCTGTTTCATGAGTGCCTCCAGCTCCTCCTGGATTGCTCACCAGGTGCAGTCACTGATGGGTTTGTGTTCCCGTGTGCAGCTCACCCCTGTGGAAACAGCTGGGCACCCTCTGAATCTGGGAAAGTTGGAAAGCAAGACAACAGCATCTACAGAGCCATGAATCTCAGAAAAAATCCCCAGCCTTACCCCATCTTCCCAAAGCCATCTCAGTTCCTGCTGTTATGATCTGATAAATGCTCACTGTGACAAAAATCAACCAGGAGGTCCTTTTGAGGCTTTTTAAAGGTGGCTGTAGGGATGTCAGATGCAATGGCCCTTCATGTTAGAGTTTCTGTGCCTTTTTCTCTCACCCTCACCCTGTACATCCGTTGCTCCCTCTTACCTGCTTGTATGAGTCTGACTGGATGGCTCAAGTACCAGAAGCAGGGTCATATTATTAATGAGAAGAAAGAAAACAAACAACACGAGTGACAAAAGGAGACAGAAAACAGTTTACAAAAACTAGAATTTTTTTATCCCCAGAAATGTAGGTCCAGGATCTAACATCAATTTTCTTTTATATTGCATTTGTTATTTTTTTCTGGAAGCATCTGGAAATAATATATATATATATATA
>NW_005054365.1:984578-996926 GCF_000277835.1 Geospiza fortis
ATATATAAATTTTATATATATATATACATATTTCCTAAAATAAGTTAGAATTCTTGTTTTTAAAGAATGTTTCTTAACTTCCAACACTAGCCAACCAAGAGCCATGCTTCCCTCCATGATTCATGGTTAATAGCATACTTCCTTTAGACACCTTTATTTATCCTACAATAACATGAAAAATATGCCTGAACTGGCTTTATTTTTAGCCAGTTTTATGTTGGCATTCCTTTAAGAGCACATAGAGGGAGGGGTGCAGGGGGAGTCAATAAAGAAGGATGTGAAAATGTGTCCTTCTATAAAAACCAAGCCCCAAGTGGCAGTTGGACTTTGGCATATGTGTGGCCTATTAGTGCCTTCTGTGGTAATAAGGCTTCTGGCAGAGCAATAACATCAAGGTGTTGTTTATACTCTATAAAATGTTAAAATGGCATTGTAAAGATTAGCTGGAAGGCGAGGATTGTTTCAAGGGTTTGGTTGTTTTGTTTTCCTTTTCTGTTCTTGAGACCAGGAAGCATCCCCCTGAAAAATTGCCTTCTTCACTAGTTTCAATGGATCTTTAATGGGAAAGATGTTACCTGCAGAGAGGCAGTATGGCCCATGGCTTAAAGGGACTAAGAAAAAGACTTTTGGAATCCTCAGCTCTGCCACAAATATACTTTGTACACAGGTTCACATCCCCTCAATATGCCTGTTACCTCAACCAACATTTGATGCAGCTGAGGGCTCAGACACTGAGAGCCCCAAGAGAATTATTAAATCCCTGCACCACAAAAGAGTTAAAGGCAAGGAAAGTATCTAAATTATGGGGTTTTCACTCTGATCTGTTTTTACCTAAGGTTCAAAACATAAGGCCATCAAGTAGTGTCAGAATCATCTGCTTAAATTTCTTAAACAGAATGAGTTCAGTGTTTTTAAGTAGCTCAGTCCCTTTTGTACTTGAGTTTTCCAGGAGGGATTCCTTACAATCAGTCCAAGAGGGATTCCTTACAGCAAATCACCATAAAGAGAATTACCATGAGAGCTTCCCTGTGCTAACAGATCTCCCCACAATTGCAGGGACAAGAAAATCATCTCACAGGAACATGGAAGAGATATTTACCCTGGGCTCAGCCCAGCTGTCCACTGAACAAATGATGGTACAATACCACGTGAGATAATTTAGGGAGTTGAGAACACTGTCACAGACATTTCTTTCAATCCTCTCAGAATTTTTCCGGCTGAAGCTGAGAAGTTCAGCAACAAGACATAAACAATAAGTTATCTGCTGCTGTGGAATGCAACAGGTCCGTCTGGATTAGCCCAGCTTAGATGTTCATAGTTGATAACCAATCTGGGGAGAGAGCTCTCTCAGACAGAGTCGGAGAGAGTTGCCTTGTTATCATTCTTTACTTTTCTATTCTTAAGTTAAGTAGCAAGTTCTGGAAACTCTCCTTTCCGTTTCTTTTTAGTGTAGTTTAAATAGATGTATATATCACAAAATAATAAATCAAGCCTTCTGATCATGGAGTCAGATCTACGTCTCTTACTTCACCCGAAACCCCTTGTGACCACCGTCACAAGAACACCAATGCAGAGCTCACATATATGGTGCGGAAACTCCCTCTTGGTGTGACAGCTGGAGGACAACCAGGATACAGACAAAAAGTAATATGAAGTTAAGCCTCTGTGAATGAAGGTTCATGTTTCTAGACCAGCATTTCAGATGTAACTACCTCTGTCATCAAAAAGATTTCCTGGCATGAAGAGATTGAGCCCATTTCTAACCCAACTTTAAAGGCTTTAAACTGACAGGTTGGAGGGGCTGAGGTACATCTTCCAGAATGCTTTCTCCAAATCCAGAACTCTGTGGAAGAAATAGAGTTGAAAATCATAATTTTCAATTTCTAAACATTGAGTACCATTTTCCCAGCTCTCCTCAATATTTTGACTCCTCTGTAAAAAAAATTCCTGTTTCCCAGCTGGCTTCTGAAGAGTACCAGGGAATGGGAATGTGTTTAAAATCTTGATGTTAAAATTAAAACCTTTCCTGAAGAAGAAATCGGGGGATAATCAGAGACAACTTTATATAAGCTCATGGGAACACAACCTCTGCACCCCAACATTTATTTATTCATATTAATTCTCAGTATTGCATTATTTTGGGTAGAACAAACCAGATGATTTTTAGCACTGATTCCAAACTCTGTGGGCTTACCCTGTCTTTAAAAGCCCCTGAGCAGCAGCCTGCTGAGACCTGGGAAGATATGCCAGCCAAGCAACCACTCAGCACTTGTTGAGTTTCTTATATTCTCTCCCAAAACATCTGTTACTGGTTGCTGTCAGATGCAGGATATTGGGCTAAACTGAGGGATTTTTCTGCCCCAAAGATTATGTCCTTGTGTAACAAATACTTCCATGGCAAAAAGTGCATATTTTGATTCCTACCGCCTTCTGATGATGAGGTTTGTAATTTGGGAGGATCCAGGGGAAAGCCATGGGTTGGAAGAAGTCTAAAGGAGTTATATAGTTTGGTCCCATTATTTATATACCACTTTGGCAGCTATTTTTCTGTTCAGTTTGCAACAGACCTGAGCAAGGAAGTTCCACAGACTCCCTGGAGTTCATTGCCCTCACTTTCCTCATCTCCAAGCTATACCCCCTTTCATACAACTTAAGATTAATCTGATTCTCTTATTTTCCCATTAAACAAGAGAAATAGCTTATTCTTACTTTATTTTTAATTTTTCCCCCTATATTTTAAGAGTTTTACAATTATTTCCCACAATTTCCTTTTCGTATCAGCATCCTCATCTGCATGGCTGTTGCATAATCTTAAGATCTCTTACAATTAAAACTATTCCATGATTCTATGATCAATCTCTTATGAGAGCTCATGATTTTTATCTGAGGCCATTCTTATTTTCTTCATTTTCTCCAGTTTTACTTTTCAGTCAAAAATCTAAGGTGCCAAAGTGACAGTACCATGGCTGAAGGTTTATGCCATTTGAAAGTGGGCAGGGGAAGAGACCACTCTTTGTGTAATGCTTTCTGCTCTCAGGTAGGTGTGACTGTGTCACTAATTTTCTATGGAATCTTTCCTTCAGCTATAGTAATATTTAAGGTCCCCAAAAAAAATATACAAAAACCAAAAAACAACAACAAAAAACAAACAAACAAACAAAACAAAAAAAAAAAACAAAAAAAACAAAAAACTAGATCAAAGAAATAGATTCTAAAACAAAGGATCAAAGAAATTATCAGACATCGTTTGCTTTATTATCACCATCATAACAAGGCAACAGATTTCACTTCACACTTCCTTCTTGCAAAAGGTGAATTATGTTTTGTGGTTTGCATGTAGTCCAACCAGCAAGCACCAAGAGAGACGGCAGCATTTTAATTAAAATTGATAAAGCCTCTCTGAAAATTAGTCTGGGGATAACACATCTTGTAGAATACAGAGCTGCCAAGTTTTGGCTGGAGGCTGAAGCAGGGCTTGCAGGAACTGGAAAGAACCTGTACTGGGCCACTGGGAGACCAGGAACAAAATCACACTGGTACAATCACTTCTGCTGAATTAAAAACTGCTCAAGGAAAGACAACAACTTTAATTACCAAAATGGCATCATGTACAAACAAAAGAATTGAAGAGCTGGTCTCCCCTGTCATCTCCAGAAGGTTCAAAAATCCCCACCTCATTATACATACAGTTGATGGTGGAAGATACCTTGGCTTCCTGTGCCTTCTCACTTCTGAATTCTGAACAGTATGTTCTCTAGAGCAGGAAGAATTCCCTAATAATTATTTTTCCCCTAATTCTCTAGTATTCCCTATGCAATATTAATGTGGCCTAAACCCTGACCTGTGTTTACCTACTTAATGTTCTAACAACTACCCATGAGGTTTGAACCTAGTGGAGAGTAATGAGGTGGAGACATGTTCCTGCTGCTGCAAGATGAGTTTGGGCTAGGGCTGTAACACAAAAGTTATCATGCCATGGATTAATTCACTCAGCCCTGCACATGTCACCATAGCCTGGAGTTTTTTCCAGCCCTGTGACTGTCTTGTCTCTTCTCACCCTCAATATCAGCTGTCCTGAAGATACTCCTCTGTCCTAAACCATCCCTAAACTGGCATCAGACCAGTGGGAAATGACTTTTGTTATCTCATGGATGTGGAAACCCAAACAGCTCTACACGTAGCTCCACCTGATGATGTTCATCAAAGCTGGTTGTGGTGTGCCCGAGGAGATGTGGAGGGGCTGGGGAGAGAAGCAAGGGGAGAGCTGTTTTGCCATCCCTGCTGCATCTCTGTCTCCACTTATGTCAAACATCCCTTTGGCAGAAGCTCAGCACCACTGTGCAGGAGCATAAAGCAGGAGCTGTGTGCAGGAGGCAGAAGATTGGCAGGCCAGAAGCATCAGCTGTGCTATAAAATTATGTTAATGTGCTAAAATGGAGTTTACTTGGAAATAACCACTTTGAGTTATGGAGGACTGGGTTTCTTGAGCTCTTAGGGGTTTTGTGTGTGTGTGTGTGTCTCTCTCTTTCTCCTGCCCACCTTCATCTTGACCTGGTTCCTCCAACCTTCTGCCACAGACACCTGGGGCCAAGTGTAGAAGATGGGTTTTGTGTTAGCAGCAGCCACCAGTTGGCAGGAATAAACTACCTACCCCATTAAAAGCCTGTCACCTCTGCTGTCAGCTTTACAGAACCTTTAAATCCCAGTAAAATGAAACACCAGCAGCTGCCCATTATTGCAGATTGTGTTCTGTACTATTCTGTCTGTGCTGCAGTGAAGTTTTGTGGGGGAAGAATAAATAAATAAATAAATAAATAAATAAATAAATATCACACTTTCCCCCTTGCCAGAAGCAACATGTGCATCTGGAGAAATATTTTCCCAGTGAGTAAAAACTGGATATAAAACCATATTCTGGGGAAATTGCATTTTATCTTGCGTTTCCCATTCTGCATGAGCAATTATTTCTGTGGATGTATGATTTCTTTGGCCTGTATGTGCCCATGTCCTTGTCTGTTGGTGACTTCAGAGCAGTGCTAGTTTTGTGCAGAATTTAACTGCTGACACAGGCTCCACATGATTAAATAAATAAATAAATAGATAAATAAATATAAATAAAAACACATTTGTCCAGAAAAACTACACCATCACCAAGCAAAAAGCCCCTTTTGTCACTGCATATGCAGTAGCTCTGCAGAGAATAGCCTGCTCTTTGTTTCCATCCAAAGAGACATTATTTTATTTGACACCCATGGAGCTGCACAAATGAGAGTCAGCAGGCATCAAGCCGTCCTCTTGGAAAAAGAGTTGGCATCTCCCTCCCTGGCACATCTGGTGAGTTTGAATGGCATTCACTGGCACGGCTTTGCAAAATTAATTACATTCCAAAGCCTTGTCACAAACAATAAACCCTTGTGCCAAACGCTGATCTTTTGTTTTCTGCCAGATGTAATGCATCTGCTTCTCTTTATCAGGTTTAATCCTATTTGGCTTTTGCAGTGCAGTAAACAATGCTGTGGAAGTTGGAAATGAAAAGTGGAAGAATGTGGAAAGGCACTGAGCAGGAGAAGAGACAGAGATGCCACGCGGTTAAAACACTTGGTGTGGAACAGCTGGATAATGTGTTGTCATGAAGCACAGCCATGGTGAGAAAGGCCTTTCCTCCTTAGTGAGATTGCATCAAGCAGCAGTGTGAGGATGGGTCCTCAGTGAGCTGTCAGAAATCCCACTCAGTGGGCTTGGTGCTCAGTGTCTTATTTTGCATGTCTAATTTTTCTCAATGATTTCACCGTATGATCTGGTGCACGAGGATATTTCTCAGTGTTGTGTCTCAAACTCAAGGTAGGCTCCATCCAAAAGGGGAAATAAGGTACAATTAAGCAAAATTAAAAAAAAATTAAATCTTTGTTTTAACCACTTCAAAGCTTAATTATTTGTTAATCGTAAAAGAGAACTGAACAGGTTTAAAACAAAACTGAATACACCTACTGCTATCACCAGGCATGGTCTTGAAAATTCTTGAAAATTCTACAATGGTCTTGAAAATCCCTCTGTGATTCTACAATGTAGAAGGCCTTGGTTTTGTTATTCCTTCCCTCTCAGCCAGCCTCATGTACCTCATTATATAGAAATACCCATGTCGTTCTGCTGCTGTGCTAAATATATTTTCAGTGGTGCACGTAGCTGCAAGCCCGTGACCCCCTTCAGTCCTCACACTCCATCTCCTGCTGTCTTTAATTTTGCTGTGGTACAAGAGGGATCTGAATGGTACAGCTCATTTTCTCTTAAATTCCTTAAACTAAACAAGCAGTGGTATGGTTGCCACTGCTGGGAGCCCAAACCTTGCCTGGGCTGTGACAGGGGACCAGAAAGAAGCAGCCTGAAGTCCCCTCTGGTGGGGTTTGTGCTCTCTAGGGATGCCTTTGTCACATGGACTTTTCCTTTTTAAATACATTTTTCAAGAGGAATAATTTCTAACTAGTTCAAGGTTAGTAGTTTCTGACATGTGTGAATTGGAAATAAACCAAAACAGTTTCAATCACAGATGAGCTGGAACTGAAGTAAAATTAACTGGTTCAATGGCTTTCCCTCTAGGTATATTAAAATCAAACTTATATGACTGAAAAAAGCAGAAAGGAGAATGAATGAGGAAGCAGGAGACTGGATTTCAGTTTGACTCCCTGGTTTGTAATGTTTCCTCTATTTCAGCTCAAGGGCACTAATACCCTCAACTCAACTGCCTGATGTGTTTAGAATTCTTTCCTGTCTGGCTCAAAACTTTCTGTAGAACTTTAAAGCATGGACACCAGTTTGGACTCATAAATGCTATTCTTAAGTTTTAATAATAATGGGTCATTTAGGCATGAGACCTCATTCCATGAGATCTCCTTCTCTTCCTGTGTGTGAGTTTCCGGCATCAGTCACACCTTGGGTGTCTGCAATAGTTATGGTTGGTGAAACAACCCAGACCTCACACTGGGAGCTATCAGAGGAAAGAAATAGGGCTGAATGAAACATCTCTGGGAGCCTCCATTGGACAGGAAATGTTTGCTGTCCAAAGGAAACCGTCAGGTCAACAGATAACAGGAATTTGAAAGCCAGTTCCAAGAAGAAGTTGGCAAGAAGACTCCACTGGAGCAAGGATTGGAACCTGTTGCCCAGGGAAGTGGTGGAATCATCATCCCTGAAAATGTTCAAAAAAACAAGTCAGTGTTGCTCCTGGGGATAGGGTGTAGTGGTCAACATGGTGTTTCCAGGATTTCAGATGGACCTTCAGATTTTAGTGATCTTTCTTAAAGATTCTATAATTCTAAGTCTCCAAAAGTAGCAAAAAACGTTTTGTTCTAAGCATTTTTAAAAGGACATGAAAGGGACTTTAACTTTTCAAAGGTTAATTTTGAAAGATAGCTAAAAGTTTGTCAGTGGTTATTGGAAGTTAACTTCCTTGCTCATTGTACACAATTCAGTGCCTGAATTCCCTTGAGATGTTGTTTGGTTTGGAATTAGAGAGTTGTTGGCCATCATGGCTCTTGCTAAGACTCCCAAGGTCTGATCTCTGCTATCTTCTCTGTGACACAGTCAGAGAGGACAGGTCATTTCATTGCCATTTTTGTGTTGCAGTTTTTCCCTGTCTGAAATGTGTGAATTGCAATAATGGCCTCATCAGCAAATTGCTCTGAGATCTACAGCTGCAAATGTGTCATGTGACAGTGTGACTGTATGTAAACCTTGCTGGTAGAGCAGTCATGGTCATGGCCTTTGAGGGTTACCCATCCATGGGTGTGTGAGGATTCTGCAGCAGATGCACAAGTCACGGAGCCCAGATGTCTCAGAACTGCTTTATTACAAATTACTGCCAAATGAGTATCAATGAAACCACATATGTGTATATATACACACACACAAAAATATATAAAATTGTAGAATTGTAAAACTCTTAAGGTTGAAAAGGACATCTATAAAGAGCACATTCAACCACCAATCCACCATTACCATGCTTACCATGAGATTCTGTCCTGAAGTGCAGTATCCATAGATTTTTTTGAACACTTACACAGATGGTGACTCCAAAACTTCCCTGGGCATCCTGTGCCAATGCTGCACAACCCCTTCTGTGAAAGAACTTTCCCTAATATCTAATCCAAATCTTCCCTGGTACAATTTGAGAATATTTTATCTCATTCTGCCACTTTTTACCTTGGAGAAGAGGCTGATATCCACCTCCATAAAACCTCCCTTCTAGTAATTGTAGAGAGCAAGAGGGGCTTCCCTTCTATATATAGGACATATAATATATTGAAGCTACTTCAGAATTCCAACCAGTGAAGTAAATATATGCTTATGAACCTTGATTCATGTCAGTGCTAAAAATATATATTTGTGAAGTGTAGCAGGCAGAACTAGCACCATACCATTCCCAGAATTTGGGCTTAACAGTAGAAAATTCTCACTTCAAAAATTACCTGCCTCGTGGAGTCTGGAGTCAGCCAGGTATACAGTCTGTCTGGGACATTTTATACAGGGAAGATCTTGCAGGGAAATTAATTTTGTGTAGATCTTAAGTTATTTTTCATACCTTTTTTTGGGTTAGACATACATGAAGATGAAGTTGTGTCAAGGGATGATTGGGTTGAATATTAGGAAAAAAAAAATTCACACAGAGAGCTGTTGGGCATTAAACCATGGTCCCCAGGGAAGGGTTCACAGCACCAAGCCTGACAGAGTTCAGAGAGTGTTTGGACAATGGTCTCAGGGACATGGTGTAGGATTCTTGGTGTTGTCCTAACCAGACTTCAATGGATCCTTGTGGGTCCCTTTCAGCTCAGAAAGGGACTATTCCACTCAATTCTATTCCACTTTATTCTATTCTATTCTATTCTATTCTATTCTATTCTATTCTATTCTATTCTATTCTATTCTATTCTATTCTACTCCATTCTATTCTATTCTATTCTCACCAAAACTGATAAAATCTATGGTAATATCCATAATAATAATAATAAAGAGTACAACTTCAAAGTGAATCCCCTGCAATCTTAATTTCTACTAACACTGTTATTAAGGAGATATATGAGGAAGATTCAGCCTACCTGATTTGTGTTAACATCTGTGTGCAGTTGCCATAATCAGTTTTCATGCGTGTAGGTCATCCTAGAACTTTAGGGTCATATCAGAACCACAGACACACCTCTGCTTCCAGAGGGGGAAAGTGAAACATCTTCTGCATTGTTGGAGGCATTGTTAATCCCAGTTCTTCAGATTTCCACTTTTCTTTACAGAGTCTGTTCCAATTAAACATTTTAAAATAATTACATCCATACCTAAATTGTGGTGTTTTCCTCTATGTTAAGTATTCTCTGACACTGTCTAGGATGAGATAATTAAGAAAGGCCACACAAGACAGTTACAAGTAACTACTGTAGTCTGTCAGTGACTTTATTCTCCCTGCCATTCCTTTCATAGGCTCAGTTTACTGTCTATTTATCTTTATTTATCTATCTGCATATCTAGAAGACCTTTCCCTGGACAGCCTGTTGCAATTGTTAGCTTTACAAGTGAGTGAATAACAAAATAATCTTAGTCTTTCTTCCAGTTTTTTTACCTTTCAGTTATATCAAAGATATTCTCCTTTTGCATTAGGAAGGGTTCTGAATCATTCTGGATATATATATCCAAATTTCTCCCTTTCCTTAATTTAGGTTTTTCTTCAAAATCCATTGAAGAGTGAGAGAAGACTACTAAATCTCACTGAAGCCAGTAGATATTCATGTCCTGTAAACTGCATTTTGCAGTGACCTGTACAGCTCACTGTATTTGATTTCCCTGCTGTCACTTCCAGACCTCTGTATCTCGCTCAGCATTGTTAGCTACACAATTCTCTTGCAATAACTGAATACCTCTAGGAGTTGCATGGGATGGCACTTATAAGGTTTAAATATTTCCTCTTCCACTGCAGGAAAGTTAATTGCACTGGGGCTGTGCTTTGCCAGCCCCAATTAACACAGAAGCTGAAACCTCAGCTGAACATTCTGGTCATGTGCATGGGTATGATCTGTGACACCTCAAGTACCTGCCCTCCCACTTTGTTCCTTCCTGAGGCTTTGTAGAGGTTCTTGCCACAATTTTCAAACATCAGAGTTCTGTTTAATTGGTATGAAGTAAAAGCACTGCAAGTAGAAGGGGTTTTTAGAGTTTCCATAGATGTTTACATCTGAAGAAGGGGTTTTTAGAGTTTCCATAGATGTTTACATCTGAAGAATCTCCACCTAGTTCAGTTAGGCTTGAGCAGCACAATAGCCCAACCCCAAATTCCCAGCTCCCATGATCATGCAGGTATCCATTGCTCTGCCTTCCTCAGAACAAGCCAAGATCTTTGCATTTGCATCTATGTAATTAGAAGATTTAAGAAAATCTTTCATTTTCCTATTATTTCAAGAAAGTTCCTCAAGCAGAGCCTAAAGGAAGTGACAGAAAGGAGAACAGAAGAGTGTGTGGCTCTCTTAAGCTTGGCAAGTAAAGTGGAACTATTGGGTGCTCAGCTCTGAAACAAAGAATTCCTTGAATCAAAGAGCATTTAAAAAACCCAACATCATCATAGTTGACTTGAGCAGACATCAGAATCCCCATGACATTGGCATGGCCAGGTTAGGTGAAGGAATGGACAATGCAATAGGATACCTGTGATTCTGTCTTTATTTGTTTACCAGAACATATGTTCTTCTTCTTCTGAGTAGAGCTGAAATCATTTGACCATTTTTGTACTCAGAGAACAAAGTTTATTTCAGTCAACACTTGTATCTTTGCCTTCAAAACACGTTGGAGAAACTTCAACAATATTTGCTCTACACTAGGTGCAGGGAGCCGTAATGTAAAGAAAACTAGGTTTAGATTTACAAGGAAGGCTTAGGTTTCATCACTGTAGTAACTGACTTTAAGCCACCCTTAAGCTGTTTTTTCCATCTGCAGGAACAGAAGTTCACTGAATTAATCTAGCTCAACATTCTATCTAGGTAGGATGCTAGGCAGCTACACACAGGAACTGTACTCTCCTACACTCCATGCTGGTGTATTAGCCCTTATGCCTTGATCCTTCTGTGTTTTCACTTCTTTTGGAAAATAGAAAAATGTGCCTGGGTTTTTAAAAAGAATCTACATTATTGCTCAAAAATAAACTTGTGTGTATATGTTCTTCCTACTGTTATTACTGCTACTTATGCACTTACTGTACCTAACAGTCACAACAGATATAGTCCCAGCCCCAAAAGCAAATATTAGCATTATCACACTACTTGCCTTTGTGGGAGTTTCACAGATTTTAAACCTTTCAACTTTTTCTCATTGTTTAACTCACATATCCCAAAGTCCAATATTTATTAAATACTTGCCACAGTCATCTTTGGTTATAACAGTTTAACTCCTAAAGTGTCTAACTCCTTAACTTCTTCAGCTCCTTCTGTTCTTTTTTTTATGTATCTAGTTTTCTTTGTATTCATCATACAAAATTGCTACCAGCTGTATCTCATCTCATCAGTAAACTAAGTGTCATATTTTGCTGAAGAATTGGCTAATGATGTTCTCTGGTTCTTGGAGAAAATTAAGATGGTGTGAAAAAGAAGGAAATTTGACTAGCAAGACTTTGCTTAACCCATGAGACCATTCTTTGGGGAAAATGTGTAAAGTGAATTACCTCTGTGAAATGAAAACACAACCTAAAATGACTGCAGTTGATAATCAATTAGGAAAATGCAGGACACTTAAAGGACAACTCAACACCCAACTGCTGGTACAATTCAATGGAATCAAGTTGCTAACTCACACTAAATCTTTTGAACATATTCCCCAAAATTGCCGTGTAAACAGCATCATGTTGGGTCAGCTCGGACACACAGGCAAATTCAGGATAATGCCAAATGGGCAGTGGCAGAATTTCAGTGGCATAAACCCGAGACAAAATATAGAACCAGGTCTTCTGAGCTCATGACAAGATGCAATATCAATGTTTCCACTGAAGAAGTCTCCATTCACATCTAAAAAAGTTAAAGGAAAAAAAAATAGTCTGTAGAAATAAAGTGATTCTGTGGACAAAGGAAGGATGTGGGCTGTTGAGGGCTCCTTCATAATTAACAGCTACTGGACAGAGCCAAAATCTGAAACAACCAGACCGACCAGTGTCCAGTGACAGACCGTATAATTACTGAGTTACAGAGCGTAAAAACAACTGACTGCTTCCAATTATGATGTGAAAGGGCAACCTCACAGTTGTGCCACTTCGTAGTTCTGGGGAAAGGCAAAGGAAAATGTGTTAAAGGCCTAATGAGGTGTGTGGGTGGAAGTTACTGCCACAGTTTT
>NW_005054365.1:996936-1026857 GCF_000277835.1 Geospiza fortis
GCTATCGAAGGGAAGGAGCGAGCGTGAGGGAGGCAGGGGTGGGAGCAGAGTGTGGGAAGGCATTTTCTCACTGGAATAACTACAAATAAAGGTTTCCTTTCTCTTACTTCTTCCTGAGCAGATCATTATATCAACAGACATTATATTTTAAAAGAGCCATTTTAAGATTCCCAGACAGATTCAGTAATTGATTCAGCATTTTTGCCATCTACAAGACACGTTTACTTATTTTAGACAGTCTGGGGATTTGTTCCCTGAAATTCCTTAAAAACCACAACAGGGAAGAAAGGGACCTTAGTACATCGCAGGAACAGACAACACGGAGGGACCACTGTGTATAATATTGTGTATAATAACCCCAATGAGAACCTCTCAGGATACACTCAGCCCACATTAACTTCTTCTCTTGGAAGACCCACTGCATCCTCCTCTTATTCACAGAACACACCATCTTGTCACTTATAGCTGGCACAGACAACCGAGATGGCAGAGAGTCAACCACACTATCTAACTCATTTGACAGTCCCTAATTTAAAAGATAAATCACTTCTGAGTAGATTAATTGAGTTTTCCAAGGGGTATTTGCAGCCTATCCTTTTGGCAATGGTGTTTTTCAGCACTGCCTTTCCTCCTACCCTCAAGGGGTGAAGAGATCAGCAGACTTGCTTTGTGCAAAGAGGCTGCATAATCTGTAGAGAAATACAGACAAATAGCTGTTTGGTAGTTTGTGATGACACCACAATATCAGCTCCCTGAGATTCCGTTCAGGCTGTTTATCCCCACGTGATCCTTCCAGGCCTGACAAACTGGGAAGGCTCTAAATCCTGAATTATTAAGAAATATCTGGCGTTAAAGGAAACAGTAGGAAAAAAAGGCCACAAAGAGACGTTGTTGTTATTTTCTTACTTTTCCAAAAATTAGGAGTTCTGAAAGGCCCTGAAAGCCCATAACTTTATGTTGGATGAGAAGAGGGTGTCTTGCTTTTATTGTTGGGCAAGGCTATTGCAGAATTTTAACCTCTACTTAACACTTTGAGTTGCTTCTGGTTCGAACTCAATATTTTCGAGTTTCTGCAAGATGAGCCAAGGAAATAAGTAGTTCAGCCTGCAAAGAATTTAGGTGACATTTAAATAAAACAACAATTCAAATATTCCTCTCACAGCTGGCTTACATCTTCTACAGCTGATCAGCTCCTCATCTTACCAATCATTACAAGCCCTGCTGACCACAGGGGAATCACTCAGAGGGTTTTTTAAAGGAAATTCAGGTGTTAGACCTTCCCTTCCCCTAAACAATAGGATCCAGAAGCGTTTTCAAATCAGTGTGCTCTCTATGAACATTGTAGATGAGAACAGCAATATTTTTACTCCAGCTCCCCCAACAGACACAGACAGACTTCCACCACTTCACACCCAAGTTTCTCAAACCCTTGGTTACAGTGGGCAAACTCTGTATCTCCTACTCCTCACAACACAGGGGAGGTCACAAAACTCCCTAGGTGGGTCCCAGGTGACTTGAAAAGGTCTCATCCAGGAAGTCTCCAGTGCCCCGCACCTGCTTCAAAAATACTAATTTCATTTTATTATGGGAATATCAAAATTGCAAAGCATGAAAAATTACAAAATATGAAAAGCTTGTTTAATCAATCAACTCCAAACCCTTCCCTTGAGCTGTGGCAGGAATCACTGTATAATGGAGGGTTCAGGGGTCCACCAAAGATGCTCAGCCAGGATCTGCCAAGACCTCTGCTGCTCCTCCCCATCAGTCAGCTGTACTTTCATTTTCCTTGAACATAAAAACCAGCCATTTCCCTCATTAGTACACAAGCTATGTATTCTTCTCCTTTTTCAGAGCATCACTGCTAAATTCCTACACAAACAGGATTTTTTTTTTTATTTTGAAAAATGAGATTTTTCAGTCAACAACAAGCATGTTAGCACAAGTCTTTCCTGCTTGTGTTAGTATACACCATGCCATGGTGTGGTGACACCATGAGCAGCACTGGAGCTGCTGTTTATCTACCAAGAAATCATGTCAAAGAAAACCAAAAAAACAAGCAAGTAAAAAAATTCAAGTGAAAAACTATATTAAAGTGAATTTTAAAAATTCTTTCTCTAGGTTAGTGTTTTCCTCATGGAAAACTCTTTTTCCATGGAGACAGGGTGTAATATTTTTATTCTTATTTGATAAAATAACTATGTTTGACAGAAAGCTGTCAGGAAAAAAGTGATCTGAGTTTCTCTCAGCATAAAAACCATCTCAGCAGAAAGGGGGTTCTGGGCATGGAGCAGAAACTCTGGAATCTCTGGCAGCTGGCTTGGGAGTGAAGAGAGAAGAGGAAGAATAAGGATTCATCTACAGTTTCTAAGAATAATCCAGAGAAGCAAATGAGCTCAGGGAAATGTTTTGTCCACAGGGTAAACCTTCCAGATACAGATGAACATGGCTTGTTTGTAGATCCTGATGAAAAGTAGTCTGAGACATTTGTTTCTCTTGGCTGTGGTGGCAGGGGTTAGCTACACACTTCTGCTTGTTGTGGCATCCAAGAGTCTGGGAAATGTTACTTCTTCTCCTGAGGAGAGGGTGCTTTGGAAACAGTGGTAAATCTCAGTTTCAATTAAAGCAGCCTTGTAGGATCTTTTTCTTTTTCTTTTTCTTTTTCTTTTTCTTTTTCTTTTTCTTTTTCTTTTTCTTTTTCTTTTTCTTTTTCTTTTTCTTTTTCTTTTTCTTTTTCTTTTTCTTTTTCTTTTTCTTTTTCTTTTTCTTTTTCTTTTTCTTTTTCTTTTTCTTTTTCTTTTTCTTTTTCTTTTTCTTTTTCTTTTTCTTTTTCTTTTTCTTTTTCTTTTTCTTTTTCTTTTTCTTTTTCTTTTTTTTTCCTTTTCCTTTTCCTTTTCCTTTCCTTTTCTTTTTCTTTTTCTTTTTCTTTTTCTTTTTTTTCCTTCCTTTTCCTTTTCTCTTTCCTTTTCTGGTTTGCCTGACCTCCTCAAAGTGGAGGCATTGTAACATGGCATTGTGGTTCCTCACTCTGCAGCTGGAGAAATTCTGACAGGCCACACACTTGGGGAAATGATGTTTGAATTACCTGCACATGTTTTCTGAGATGAGACAGGGGCTTCTCAGTTGTCTGAAAGTTCTGGAGAAGCACAAACTCTGTTTTGCAAAGTTTTGTATACAGGCAAGAGTTTTGAGGCAAAGCACTGAAAAGGCAAAATCCATTACGGCTGCAAAGGAATTATTTTGTCATGAGACCCAAATCACACAGAGATGATGTATAAGTCAATCTTTCCTCAGTCTATTTTCTTTTTAAGTGTTGTAATCCCAGAAGTGGGTTAGTGCAGGGTTTGGAGGTGGCAGTGCTGTCATGAAAACTGTTTTATTGGATAAAGGAAACTTTTCATAAAGTGTCTTCAAGAGAAATTCTTCAGACCCATTGAACTACACCAAGCCACTGCATTTTATTTTCCGCAGGGAAAGAAAGTAGCTGCATGTAGGACTATGTCTGGAGTGACTTTTGCTTCCACAGGAAGCTCTCCTGAATGTTTGAATATTTGAAAGGGTTTGTATGTGGCAATTCTCCACACCAGTACTTCACAGAAGAATAAAAATACTTTCCTCAAATCAAAACTCCAGGAGAAAGATGGCCAGTCATTTTTTCGCCCTTTTTTGTATTCTCTTAAAAAAACATCTGAAATCTCACTCTAACCACCCAGGAATGTACCACAATTTGCAAATGCTAGGTACTATTTTTCTTTGACTAGCTACTATAGAAATCTTTGACATTTCCACGACTGAAAGAGTCGCCACAGCTTTCATGGCCTAATAAAATGGCATCACACTGAAATGGAATTTATGCCATAGTTATGGATGTGGAGCACAGGCTGTTCCTTGACCATGAGCCAGAACAGGAACTGTGGCTTGAAATTTAAATCAAGTCCTCAGTGTCAAGTTAGGGAAAGTATTGCATATTTAAGTCTGTTTATCTTCCTCTTGCAGATTAAAATTGTATGGGTGCCTTAGAGACAGGCTATTATCTTATCTGCTTTAAGCCCTGGAAAATAATTTTGTCTAAAACGTACATGTAAAAACTCTGCTCTAATATTAATTCTTTTAAACACAGAGATATGGCACATTCTTTGCAAAAATTAAAGGCATTTTCTTCGTGAGGCATCCACATATCTCCTGTCTTCAACACGTGTGTTGCACTAAGAATCAGATATCTTGGCCCCAGTGTGCCAGGGAAACCTCTGCCAGTCTTGCCAGAATAACTAAAATTAACTGTGCCACTTTCTTCATATTTATATATCTATGATGAAACAAAAGATTCCCAAGTGTTTTTTAAGAAATATTATTTTCTAACATAGACTAAAGAGGATTCATATTTATTTCCTGTTTGTCTTTGACACAGGGACTTGAATATTTTTTTCTTTGTCTGTATAAAGCACAGGGCAATCTCAGCCACTGATTATGGGCTTTTCAGCTTATTCCCCTGTGATATATCTAAACTGGCTTCTTATCAGCCCTATGTGCACAGGGGAAGTGGTAGATTTGGTTCATAATGCATATTTAGACACGAGGGATTGCAATGTCACCTTTTCCTCATATGCAACGTCTCCTAATGGCTGCCAGGAAGCCATGCTATAAAAATGTGTGTACCTGGGCTTATTCCCACTTAGAAAAGGAGCAGTGACTAGTTAATGTTTAATTATTTTGGTGAGCTGGAGTTTAATTTCATAAATAAAATTGAGGCCTGCAAAAGCCTCGCTGGGCTACTCAGACACTCTTTTATTACAAGAGGGAAAATAAAGGAACCTAAACAAACTACGTGAAGTTTCCATGGGAAGCAAAGAACAATCCAGAATGCAGCAAGCCAGACAGAAAACACTCAAAACATTAGAAACAAAACAAAGATAAAACAAAAGGCAGAAATTCCTTTAAAGACAAGTGCGCCAATTAATGTCTGAGCAGTTTTGCATTCTCCTGAAGCACACCAGCAACTTGATTGAAAGGAATGGCAAACACAAACCTCCACACTGTAGGTGGTCTTAGACAAAATTTACTGAAGTGCTGCTTATGTCAAATAATATGGAAAACAGACCCAAAGCCACACATTTATTTTTAATAATAAGCTTACAGATGAAGACATAGAGAAAACAAAGGAGGATGGTCTTGAATGTATTAGGTTTAGACTTGGGAAAATGATCCTGTTCCCATCTCTGTCAAACAGCCTTGGTTTCTTTGAGCTTGTGATGAAGAACTAACCCTCACTATGCCTCAGTTTTCCATTTTGCGAGCAGATAATATTTGTTTTGACGTCTATTTTAAAAGCAAAGTTTTTTGAAAATATGATCTCTGAGATATTTGGAGTGATACATGTGTTTTTATGCGGCAGCTGTAAAGTGCCATGGACACTGTGAAATTTGATCATCATTACCGCACGCATACACTACAAAAATAAAAACAAAATGTATGTTCAAATTTCTTATGTACAAATCTCCACTATCAATATAGACCATTCTGTTCCCCAAGGCAATGTATCACTTTTATGGTTATCAAGACATTGCACATGAGCTATCACCTGCAGGAGAAAATAGGGCCTCTGCAGAGTATTAGTGCTAGCAAATTTTTTTTTTAGATTTCAACTGAGATCTGGAGTACTATCAGCAATCCTGCAAATGCTTCAGCAAATCTGAAAAAGAACAGTTAAAAAAAAAATTAAAACTTCTGAAGCTGATGGATTTGAAAAAATGGCATCACACACTTGCTCTTAATATACTTTATTTGTTTCCCACAGCTCTTCAACAATTAGCATTATGTAAGGTGTCTGCATGCTTGCATAGATGACAATCTCTCACATTTCCTAATAGAGAGGTGCCAGTAGCACTGTCTGATCCTCTGGCAAGATGCAGTTTCTAATGGATGAACCCATTCTGCTTTCAGTTTCAGGCACAAATCTATCTCCTTCTAAACACTGGGCTCCTTTTCAGGGGTGTTTTTTTCTTTTCCATACATTCTCCCTTCCAAGAGCACATTAGAAAATCAGGTGGATGTGTAAGATGGGAAATATAGAAAATTTGTGGATGTACTCACTCGTGTTTGAGTTCCTCCTCTCCCTCTAGATCATCAGTTTTTAGTATTATGGAATCAGAGTCATAGAACCATAGAACCATGGAATCACAGAGTCCTGGAGTCACAGAGCCATGAAACAATAGAATTATAGCATGGTTTGGGTTGGAAGGGACCCAAAAGATCATTTTCCTCCAACTCTCCTGCCATAGACAAGAATGACCAGATTGCTTACAGCCCATCCATCCTGGCCTTGGACACTTCCAGGCATGGGGCACCCACAGCCTCTCTGGGCAGCCTGTGCCAGGGCCTCGCCACCCTTTGAGTAATGAATTTCTTCCTAACATCTAATCTAAATCTGCCCTCTCTCAGTTTAAAAGCGTTGTCCCTTGTTCCATCAAGATCTGCCCATGTGAAAAGTCCTTCTCTCTCTTTATAAGCTCCCTTCAGAGGAGGGAGGGCGCACAACGTCTCCTCAGAACACTCTCTCCTCCAGGTTGAACCTTGCTAACTCTCAGCCTGTCTCCATAGCAGAGATGCTCCACCCCTCACAGAATCTTTATGGTCCTTCATGTCATTCCTTGCAGCTTCAGCAAGGTGCCAGTGGCTGCTCTCTGTCCCCTCAGACAGCTCCACAAGCCTTTTAGTTCATTGTCTGGAGGTAAAGGGCTGACAGCCTGTGTCTCTGCAAGCCCACTGATGCAAAACTGTGATCTGCTCCTGTCTTGTTGATCTTTGACATCAATATCCATGAGAGGAGTTTGCATCTCTTCCTCTAGGAGTCCTGTTTTAAAATCACAGAATCACAGAACGGTATGAGCTGGAAAAGGCCTTGAAGAACACTGAGGTGGGACACTTTCCTCTAGACCAGCTTGCTCCAAGCCCTGTCCAACCTGTCCTTGAACAAAGAAAAGCTCTATCTTCACTCAGGTCTTTGCAAGACACATAAATGGTCACCCTTGAGAAATGGGCTCTGAACCCAGAGCAGAGGGACAGTCACCTGCCAGCCCAAAACTGGCATCTGTGCCCTCCTCCTGTCCCAGTGCTGGCAGCAAGGGGAGTCACTGTATTGAAGAGTCTAATTCTGCCATGAGCTCTGTAGGTGACTCTTGGCCATGATAAAAATGCTCTGTGTGATAAGGGTCGGGCAGATCCCATTAGCTTAAAACCCCTATATTGAACCTCTCCTTCAATAAATCTGTGTACAGTAGCTACCCTGGTCAAATTCCAGGTTTGAACATTTGTCCAGGCGTCCAGGGCATGAAGCCTGAGCCTTGTACATCATCAAGTGTCTAATTCCACAAAATAGGAATTAATCTCCTAAAATGCTGTAACTTGTTTGAAAGTGTTCATTTTTCCTTTTGGTTTATACACAAGATCTCTTTGCAAATCCTGGCAAGGTATTTGTGTTTGAATTATGTTCTCCTTCACAAGTTGTGTCATTTGAGCTGCCTATGTGGCTTTTGAAAAAATAAATCTTTTTTATTGAAATGAAGATAACAACCAGATCATGAAATAGGAAGAGATTCTAACGATGCTTAAAATGTGATCTATTGCTAATGGTACGAGCTGCATAAACTTTTACAGAAATGTTTTCACTCAGACCTGAATTATTGATACCTGCTCTGTGCTGGATGAAAAAGAACAGATGTGATAAACAACGAAACTGTGACAAAGAAGCATTTTATTGTTTGTTATTTTATTATTATTTGCCCATTTATTAAGATGAAGAATACAGAGCAGTCCTTGTCACTGAGCTTCAGTAGAAATCAATCTGAGAAATTATTCAAAGAATTTAATCTTTGCAACGTTTAATTGAAGCAGTCTGAAGGAAATTGAGCTGAAACTGGGTGTCTGAAACCTATATATCTCTGTGCACTTCTTTTCTAAGTTGAATAGACATCCTTTGGGCATGAATCAGGGGGATGAAGTGATAATTAAAATGTAGAAACCTGAATTAGGATGAAGGCTGTATTTTTCCTAAACATTCTGCAAAAATGTAAATAAAGACAATTTGGGTCTTTGCCTGCCTATCCACTTGACTTTCCTCTTTAATATGAGATTAGGAGAATATCTACCATAGGTGGACTTAGAATCTAAAATATGTGAAAGTAAGTGTATTTCCATATCATGCTCTGAAATTGGTGACAATAATTCCCCAGTCTGTTATTAAAGCCAAGACATTCAGAGGATTACAAAGGGTCTGGCACATACTTGGACAAAATATTCAGAGCTCTGGAAGGGTCAAAGCTCTTGTGCTCCTTGGTGTGTACCAAATTTTAGCTACTGAGATTCAAGAAGAAACTTTTCTGCCCTGCTGAGCAGGCTTTGCCTTAATTGCAAGGTCTCTGGCCTTTCAGAACAGGTGGCTCTGGCCCCCTCTGGATGATCATACAGCTGCTGCTTCTGCTGTTCCACGGTTTTATCGTCCTCAGAGAAGAAATTGCTTCTTGATGAGCTTCAGATTTTTAGAGATGTGTGTAAAAAAGTGCTTGATTATAATATGTTCTTCTTTACTGCAGGAATTACACAGGCAAACAGTCAGATGGAGCTGAGGTATTTGCATGCATAATTAGATCACTTGTACGCATGGTTTTACATGCAGCTTGAAGCTGAGGCTATGAAGAGCCAGGTAATACCCTTTGGGTTGAGTTCCTCAGGATCAGAATCAGCCCATCTCTGTTTCTGAAGATAAGGCCAGTATCTACACATTTTCCTATGTAGGAATGATGAATAAAGTCACAAAAACATATCCAAGCTGACTTCCAGATATAGCCCAGTATTTGGCTGATGGGGAGGCTCTTAAATGAGAGATGTTAATTAAACCTTTGAATTCTTGGATGTGCTCAATTCTCCTCTGGCTAAGCCTGAGCCTTATAGTGGACATTAAACCTTCTGACCAAGAGCCTTTAAAGTATAACCTTTAGTATAACACTCTGATACAGCCTGTAATGGACACTCGCAATACCCAGAAAAGATTTGCTGTCCATAGGGTAGCTTGGACTTTGCTGCAGTGTTGTGTTTTTCCACTCTTTAAATCTGGCCTTTTAGCAGCTGTCTTGCAAACAGCTACAGTGTCTGCCCTGTTTATTTATTTTAGTCTCTCCTTATACTTGCTCCCCATCATTTTCTCCTTCTGATTTCCAAAGAAATGGCACACACTTTCTGGGGGAAGCAGTGCAGCCTACACATTTGGACACTGGCTGGATGAAAAGGAAAACTTGATTTTCTTCCAGGGCTTCTGTGCATTGTGAGTCACTTCACTTCCCCGGGCCTCTATTTCTAGCAGTGGAATGGATGATGCTATATCATTTTTAAAGCCCTTTTGAGATATCTTGATGAAAAGTGCTCTGTCAAAATTAGGTAATGCCTTGCATCTGCAAGTCCTTTTTGTTGTGGGATGCAAGTTGACCATGCCCTGTGTTTGGCAAAAGCCAATCTCAGCAGTTCTCTCTCCTTTTGCATTAGGAAAACAATTAAAACTATTTACCTCCCTTCCTGAACTGAACTATCCTAATAATGTTTAATTTCTTTTTAGATGGAAACCGTACCCATAGGTCTAAGAATTTGTGTTGAAACTTTAGAGATCTGTTGCTAAATATGCTAAGATTAGTAAAAAAATTCCAAAGATTTCAGTAGGGTCTGGATGAACCCATATTTTTGTTCTTTTTTTCTTTCTTTCTTTTTTCACTCTTTTTTCTCTTCTTTCTTTTTTTTTTTTTTTTCTGTGAGAGGAGGGGATGGGGGGGCTGCACTGACTGAATTATCTAATCTCTTTTTTTTCTTTTTTTTTTTTTTTTTTTTTTTTTCTGTGAGAGGAGGGGATGGGGGTGCTGCACTGACTGAATTATCTAAATGGAGATGTCTTCCTGATGGAAATTATAATATTACTTTGGATATTTTTGCCAACAGCATTTGGACTGGACAGCATCCTGCTATTTTTCTTTCCATACCTTATTTGAAAACACTTTAAGAGGATTATGAATTTCCTCTTATAGTTTAACAGACTGCAAAGGAGGAAAGAGGAAAAGTCCTTTTCTATATATAACATAAGATTTCTATTAGTAAAATTGTATAAATAGCACAAAATATATCTTTTCTTTAAAAAAAAGTGCTCAAAGAAATTTTGATGATTTCTTCTCTTTTCTTAATTTTGATTTTTCTTAAAAATAATTAATCCAGCCCACCTCACCCTCCATTCTCTCTAAATATTCCTTAAAATTAACAATTTTCTTGCAGCTTAATTAGAAGTGTAACTTAATTGAATTAAAAACTAAATTTTCGTTTGTAGTGAAAAAAAGGGTTTATTTTATTTAATAAAATTTATTCATTATTTTGGGGATTTAGTCACAGTCATTTTTTCCCCTAACACCCCAAACTAATATCCTAAAGCCGTAGTGGCTGAAATATACATAACTACCACGTGTGTGAGAATAAAATTTGTGGATAAAGAAAAATGGAGAAATACACCAAAAAAACTCAGAAACTTTGCATGCAAAATACCTAATCCAATCTTTTTTATATATCAGAAGTATGTAGGAGTTTTTCACTGAAATGGTATTAAACATTATATTAAAATGTCAGAAACTTATTCTACCTTTTTTCTTTCTCAGCTTTTTCCATAATGTTGTGCTCCTAATATGAATTTGGCTTACTGATTTGTTTCATCTGTATTTAATTTAGTATTGTTTCTAACTTACACTTCTCTCTGGGTGTCTTATCTACTTGATTATAGTTTGGTTCTACCTGAATGTTCATCATATCAGATGCTCACATATTAATTATATTTTGTATATGTTGCTATTTTTTAATGCTTGTTTAATATCATTGATTCTTTGATCTGCAAATAAACTGTACAAAATCAATTGAGCTTGGTCACATCATTATGATTTGTGTGCAAATTCCTAAAAAGCATACAATATCTACTAGTGGGAGAGTTCTGGTCACTGGGTGCAGCTGTTTTGAAATGCAGAAGTGATGTAACATCTTCTGGGAGCTCAAATGATCTTCTCAACTCCTTCATGCATTCCTTCTGAAATCTTTATTTCTCAACATGCACGTGTGTACCTGTGTGTGTGCACAATCTCTTTGGTAATTTCCTAAACTGAACTTGTTTTACAAAGAAGTGAAGCTATGTCTAAAAATTATTCACTACTTTAAAATATTTGCCACCACAGTATATTTGATATTTCACATTGCTTGAATTTTACTTGCCTTTCAGAATGTTTATCTTTGAATATTTTGGATTCATTTTGCCTCCATGTGTCCCTCTGAAAAAATATATTTTTTTCTGACTATATCATGCATCTTTTAAATAGATTTTTAAAAATTTAAATCAAAAAGAGAAGATTTTTTTCCCCCTTTGGGGGCGTCCAATCTAAAATCTGATCTTAAATTAGAGATTAGGGATTTCACACCCTGAATAGTTGCATGGTGTACTTAACTATTCTGAACACATCACAAATCTCAAAAGTTTCTTCATTCTTCACATTCTCCTGAGAATCTGACACTTCCTAATTTCAAATCTTTTCAGAGAGTGCAGTACTGTTTAAATATCTTTAAGACACTCAGGTAGCATTTTAGGCTTCCTCATGTAGTTAGTAGTTACTAAATGCATCCAGTCCCTTAACCCAGTGACTGCAAAAAATTAATTTGGGACTTTAGGCCAGACTTTATAGTTATCAGTATCAACAATCAGCTGGGTTAATCAGTTCAGGATGGGAAAGCTTATGATAAAAATAGGAAGATGTTTTTGAAAGATGTTTCCCTGAACACTATTGCTTTATATGGACTTACTGTTGAGGCAATTTTTCTGCAGAAACTTGGGATTTTGCCAGATCTGTATGTAGCATTTGTGCGGTACATTTGTAGAGTCAAAGCCTCTTGAACCACTGAAACTCTGCAAACACTTCAGACTGCTGTCTGAGGGGTTTGTCTTTTGTGCAAAAAACAATTTAGGTAAAAAACCAAAACACCCTACAAAATGCAGAGGCTCTTCTCAACATGGAGAACAAAGATGCCTTCTCTACAACTCCTAGAGAATTTACTGAGTTCATAAATAGATCCACAAATAGATCTGGAGATAAAGACACTCCATTCTATTAGCACTGAATGGTTGTTTGGAGCTTTTTTTCCTGTTAGTATATTCACCAACCTACAAAACAAACTTTGATCCCTTGTTCTTCTGACAGACTGTAGAGTTAGTTTATTTAGACTTCATTCATTCTTGTGAATTTTGCAAGCTTCAAATCACAGTTTTATGCAAGGGAAAAGAAAAGGATTTTCTTGATATTTACAAATTAGCTGCTATTCAGGCAGAAATAATACACTTCTTGTCATCATGTTGGTTTCATAGATAAAACCTTAACAATCAACTTATGAAATTACTCCTTTTTATGCCAATGTCCCCAAAGGGAGAATAATTTCTTAGTAAAAGCACTGGATATGTATGCTATTCCAGGTTCTGGTATGAAATCCCTCCATTAACTTGGATAATCCTGAATCTATAATATTTTTTCTCCTGAGAAGTCTTTTGCAAATCTATAATCATTAGTGTCTGTTCTGTGTCTAGGTAATGCAAGAATTAGAACAGCAAAATACTAATAGAGATATTACCCTTCTTTAAAAATTTCAAAGCATTTTGGAAAATGTATGTTTACACTGGATTAAAACAAACTCTTCTCCTCCTCTCCTGTTGGAAGATCTGTGTTTTAGAGAAATAAATAATACTTGTTGATTCAAAATGTTTCCGCAGTCAGGAGGAACTCCCTGGCAAAAAGGAGAGCAGGAACCTGAGTTTCCTGCACCATGACAAGCTTCAGAGCAGTTTGTCATTTTGCAGGGTGCTTAATGCAGCTTTACTATCAGGGTAATTAGTGCATGTAGACTTTCAGCTGAGGTAACTCACTGGGCACTGAGATTTGGTCCCATGCAAGATTACACTAACTTGAAGATACAGCCCTCAGGTGATAAGTTCTTAGAGGCAACTTATTCCCAATGGCACAGGGAGTCCTGGCCATTAGCAGAAAATTTAATGCTATTGACTGGTATTATATTTCCAAAATTATATTTGTGCTGCGAGATTAGTTATTGTAAATAATTTGAAACAGCCATATAAATACATCTGGAGTGGTATGCTCTGGAAATCTAATCAACATGGTGTCACATGAACAGTGAGGAACAGAGGAGTAAAGAAAAAGATAAAAAATTCTGCGTAACCATTGGAACACTAAAAAAAAACCTAAATGTCATTATGATTTTTTCTTTTTCCTTGGTTGTCAAGAAGCTGGGCTGGTCATGTAGCTGACTTAATTTTCAACCCTGTGTTTGGCTGCCAACTTTTTAGACACGTAGACTACCACGGCTTCTTTTCTACAAACTTTCTCAGATTTATCAGAGGACGTGTGTGAGGCTTGTGACTGTTTTAGCTGCCTTTCACCCAGCATCTCACTGCAAGCTGCAAGCCCTCTAAAGGTTGCTTTGTCCTACACAATCACTGACTGTAGAAAGAATCAGTTTGTGGTTAGTAAAGTCTAGCAGGGGTTTGAATCAGATGAACTCAGGTTGTGTTCAAGTGCTGTGTAAGTTTATGATGTGCATCTTTTTGGAGAGTGTGGAGGGGAACTAATCAAAGCCATGGCAATACTTCTGTCCCTTCACTGGGTATTTACGAAACCATGTTATGGAAGAATAGCAAAAAAAGGAAGCCCCTGAATCTCCCTTTAGTCATGGAATCATTTAAGTTGGAAAAGTCTTCTAAGACCATCAAGTCTTAAAGGACCATTAACCTACCACTGCCCAGCCCATCTCTAACCCACGTCCCCAGGTGCCACATCCACACAGTTTTTAAACCCCATCATGGATGGGGACTCCAGCACTGCCCTGGGCAGCTATGCCAGGGCTGGACAACATTTTCCATGAAGGAATTTTCCCTAATATCCAATCCAAACCTCCCCTGGCCCAGCCTGAGGCCGTTGCCTCTCCTCCTGTCCCTGTTCCCTGGGAGCACAGCCCGACCCCCCCAGCTGTCCCCTCCTGTCAGGATCACTGCAGAGCCACAAGGTCCCCCCTGAGCCTCTTTTTTTCCAGGCTCAGCCCCTTCCCAGCTCCCTCAGCCACTCCTCATCAGACCTGTGCTCCTGGCACTTCTCCAGCTCATCCACATCACACATTTCCTGACCTCCACAACTACTAATCTATCAGATCAAATATTTCCTGATAATTTAATTCTTCACACCAACCCGTTAATTCCCCAGTGCTGTATTTTTCATGAACTCCACAGCTTTTAAGCACTGATTTAGTAGTGCCTAACTGATCACCAAAGAATCACAGCATGGATCCTGGTTTCCCTCCTGCCATGAATGAGATGGAATGAGTGACAGCCTGTTATGAGTAGAAAACTTGCCCATTTTTTAAAGGTTACAGAGTTCACAGGTTGGGGTAGTTGCTGCCAGGGTGGAGTTCTAACTGCTTGTTGTTGTAATCACCTGTCATTTTTGTTAACTACCTGTCCTTGATGGTTAAGAATTCCCCCTTTTGTCAAGTGGCACCCTGCTGCTTCCTGGAGGATGGCACCCGGGACCACGGTGAAGAGGAGGGGACATCAGAGTTAGCATGCAAATGACATCGGGGTTGGCATGCAAATGAGGAAGCCCCTGACCAAACCTAGCAAAAACCCCTAAAAACAATGAGCCAAGAAGGAATTGACAGGTCGAAGTGATGTCTAGATGTGAGGAACTTAATCCAGTATCCGCGACGACTCTTTTCACCCCTCACCCTAACCTTAAAAGATGTCGGCTAGACAGAGGACCTCGAATGCTAAACCAAAAAACTGGGAATCTCCTGGTGCTCTCATGGGGATGGAACCCCCAGCTCTGCCTGCAGACTAGCAGACACAGCTGCATTTTTCCTCCACCTCCATGCCACTCCTGAAAGCAGTGGCGCCATGAGCGCGACCCATCGGTTCTTCCCACCTGAGCTGATTTTTAATAAAGATGTTAAAAAGGAGAAAGATCTTCTGCCCTATTTATTTCAAACACATAAAGAATCTGGACCCCAGGTTTTCCAGAACCAGAGAGATTTGAGTTTGACATTAATCAATTACCTCACATGCCTACTTGCTTGCTTGTTGGATCTGTACTTCCACCATCTTCCACCATCTACCACCAGGCTTCCACCAGGATCTTCACCTTCTTTCTGAAGCTCATTTTTCCTTTTTTTTTTCTTTCAGGTATATTTCCTTTAGCACTTTTTAAAACTCCACCTGTCTATATTTCTATTTTATTCTAATTTTGGCACCGCCTCTTCTTCCCAAAGACACAGTCCCTAGTTTTCCAGTCTGTGTGAAGAAGCACATCAGACAAACAGACTTCAGACCAGTGGATCTGCCTCATGTCTCCTTATATGCTGGAGGATTCAAGAAGTGCCACTCCTGATTTGTCTAGGAGTACCCAAAATCTACAGCCAGCCTGTGCCAGGTGAAGCTAGAAACTGCCTGTGAATTACAAAAATAATTTTGGGTGTTGTCCAGACATGCATGAAAGTGTGTGTGTGTGTGTATATATACTCATTTTTTGTCACCTGTAATCACAGTGCAAGACCTATTTTTTTTTACCTATGAAAACTGCCAATAGAAAAATACCAGAGTTTCATATCACAGAGGAAAAAGTGCACTTCCAAAGAACACTGGGGGTTTATTCCCTCGAGAAAGATTGAAAGTATACATATAAACATAAAGTAAGATTAACAGATATTTGAGATCACAAAGGTTTACTTTTCCTCTCTGGACCAAATAGTAAAGACAAGGTATAAAAATAACATTATAAGGTACAAATGGAACATTACAAGAAACAAACGGGCCGTTTCAAATATCTTTAAAGAAAAACAATCAAAAAGAGATATGTTTTGTAAGCTCATACAGATGGTTCATGGGCTCTGGCCATATCATAGCATTACAAGCTAGACCCAGGTCTCCAAAGGCGCTGTGTATCAGAAGCATCCTTGGGTGCTAATAAAACCATGTGCTAGTGCAGAGATAAGAATATGTGCATGCTTACAGATTTGGAGCCATATGCTCAAGTTCTTTTTGTTTTGTTCTGTTTTCCCCCAAAGAGCACAAATTTTTCCCTCTCTTCTACTCAGCCACTTTTACTGACATAAGTGGCTTTTTGTCTGTTCTGATCTCTCCTTCCAGTTTCAGAGCCTTCCTTCTTGAGATGTCACAGAAATGCGAAGGTTAAGGACTCTCCCTGAGCAGAGAGGCACTAGAGATACTTGAAAACTGTCAACAATTTCAATGGGAATCTTCTTTTCACAGTGAAGGACCCTGCATATCAAAGCAAGCTGTTCAGCACCTTGGATTCAGCCTACTTGATCCAGTCTGTTTACCTCTTAGGATCCCTTGCAGGGTGGGTGTTTGTTCTGCAATTAATGTTGACCTGAACTTAAAATGCTTCCAGGTAGTGCAGGTGTGCAATTCACTCCATTGTTACACTGAAGATCACACCAAAATGCTCAGTGAAAGTGTGATTCTGCCAGATGAAGATGCCCTGCTTCTCAGCATGGCTTATTTTTTATTTCCATACCAGCAAAAAATCTTTCCACTCCCACTAAGTAGTAGTAATCCAATTATTATGGAAATCACTGCACTCTCTAGCATAAAGATGATTTTTAATTTTTTTTCCTCTCATATTCTATCCACAAGGTTTTAGACCCTCATCTGTCACAAGAATACTCCTCAAATATGTGAATTACTGTGTTCCATTTTGGGAACTCAAAGCATAAATATTTTCTTGAGTAATATTCTCCATGAAGATGCACACCAAAGTCTGTTCCATTATAAGATTGGTTTTTAAATGAGTTATTATTTCCTCAACAATAAGTAATTGTTTACACAAGTAGCCTAACACAATACATTAATTCTTCCATTGAAGTGTTGCATTTTGAGTTGCTACAAAACAATCTTCCTTGAATTTCAACGATGTCATCTAGCATGCCTTATTGTCTTTATATTAATATTTTAACTACCTTACTTATTATAATCTTAAGATAAAATGTTAAAATCATAGAATTATTTGGATTGGAAGGGACCTTTAAAGGCCTTGCACCAAACTCCTGCCATGAAAATGGACACCCTCAGCTAGATCAGTTTGCCCAAAGCCCTATCCAAAACCTTGAATGTTTCAAGGGATAGATTCTCTACCACCTCTCCAAGCAACCTGTGTTGGTGCATAAAATAACTTCTTCTTATGTCTAGTCTGATAACATCACCCAATGAAATTTTATGATTTATTAATTCAAGAGCCACTCATTTTTGCTACAGGTAGATGGTGCTGGCAAGGCAGGAACCTTCCTTTCCAATGCTTTAGATCCCTTGTGAATGGAGTTTAGCTTCTTTTGGGCCATATATTTTCCCTGTTTCCTGGCCAAGTCAGCTGAGTTTGCATTTATGCCCATATTAAGTGTCAAATACAATATCTAACATGTTTGCCACGTGTGACCTAGGAAATGGATGCCATCACTGTCAGTGGAGATGCCCTGAAACTCAACTCATCTGCCTGCTTTGTCCGGGACCATTTTAGAGAATTTAAAATTTCTGCCTGAGATGCTTTCATGAATTTGGTCAATATTGCACAGGTCCAAGGGGACTCAGCTTTCCTGTAACCATTAGCAACACAGAAGTTGTGATCCTCTTCTCATCTCCACCCACAATCCCATCCCCAGAAGTGCTCAAGTCCAGCCTGGGCAGGACTTGGAGTAACCTGGTCTAGTGGGAGGGGATTTGTAGTGGATTGTCTTGGAGGTCACCCCTTCCACCCAAACCATTCCAGGATTCCATTAATGTATTTCATCTGTGCTTTTAAAGTAAAACCTCTTTAATAATTGTGGGTACTTGCATGGTTGCTGTTAGTGTAGTACGGCACATGTTTCTCTCCATCACAGCACCAGGAGATAAGAAAATATTAGAAGGAAACAATGAAAGTCAAATTGCCCTTTGATTGCCTCTTGTCCTCCTCCTGCCCCTGAATATTACAGTGTCTGATTTGATTTTCTGCAGACCAAGGTTTATATCACAGAATAAGGTCCCAGTGTTCAATGCACAGGGAAGAAGGAGAGGTAAGACACTTTAGAAGGAGATTTTAAGTCAGACAGCAAGATGAACAAAGAGTAGCCAAGAATTTCCCCATGGTGTTTCCACACATTGAGCAGGAAGCAAATCTCAGTCTCTCTCAGATGTTTTCCTCTATATTTGAAGGAGACACTTCTGCTCACAGGGAAGCCGCAGCTCACAGTGTCCTTCTGCAGGAGATGTCTTTGATTTCTCCTTCAGACATTTGAACAAGATACCTGTCTCCCCTTTCAAAGCAGGTAGGGGAGAAGGGAACAGAACAGCTCGTGAGTTAGAGACTCTCAAAGTGAGAAGGGGGAAATCCCAGACTCAGTCCCCCTTCTGCCCATATCCAGCCTGCTCTTGGAGATAGATGTCCTTGGCATCTGCTAATTGCTCTGAGCAGAGCTGGGTTTTCACCCCAAACAATAGAAATTCTTAGCCCAGAAGAAGCCTAAAGTTTAAGGCATTCTCCTTTGAGGGAAAAGAAGAATTTCTGGCTTATTAAAAAAAAAAATTAACTGTAACAGTCATGGAGGAAAGAAACACATTTAACACTTTAGTGCTACAGGGAGAATGTCAGACTTTCTCAATCCATCAAACACTTTAGAATGGAGCTAAAGAATTGTCTACCTAGAAGAGCTCTAGATTAGTAATTAACAGAGCTGGGTCTCTCTCTAGCTCAGGAGCCTTGGTAAAGGAGTTGTCAGTGATATTGCTGCTCCAACATTGTTCTGAAGAGAACCACAGACTTAAAGACAAGCCACATCGAGCCAAAAATCATAAATTCACGTATTCATTCCAGTGTTCTGACTGAGAAATTGCTAGAATGGAGCACAAATAAGTCTGAATACCTTATGCAAGCAGTTTCAGTATCATTTCAGGCTGCTCTATTTCCTAGCCATGTATTTTCTGAAGAGGAATGAGAGATGACTCAAGGCACACTCCTAGCCTCATACCAGAGCTACCTCAAACAGAATATTTAGAATATTAAGAATATTCAGCCCCAGTGAGTATAGCGATTTTTTTTTTTATTGCTGTACGTGGTACCCTTCCTTCTGCCTAGAAACAGAATTCCTTTCTTGTGTTATATGCTGTATACTGATAACAGATGGTGGTAATTTTTTCTGTTGAATAGTCTAATTTTTTGGAGAAAAAGTTTTGTAGTGTTATTTCTGCAAACCACAAAGTTGTGAAGTTTTGTTTGTTCTTTTCTTTTCTTTTCTTTTTTTTTTCTTTCCCCAAGATGAAAGGAAGATGTAATTTTTCTGCCTAGGAAATTCTACACTATTTTAATGCAGAACTCAATAAACCTTTACTGACAGCTATAATGATTATTTTTTAACTTAATCCATCATTTATTAACTGAATATATCTGGCCAGCTTAAATGACATTCTTTAGATATTTTTACATGTGTTCTAGTCTCTTTTTTAATATGTATCCTAGGAGATAATGGTAGTCTATAAGATTTTCAAAAGTCAAATCATGTTATACATCACAAGGGATACATTTATGGTGGATGGCATGACAGAAAATGAACCTTGTTAAGAGCATTCAGTTATGTTGTTACACTTTGAAAGAGGTAGAGTATTATCCCCCATAGATGATTAACCCACTTTTGAGGGGTGATAGGTGCTATTAATTGACCTGTTCACTGAACTCTAGAAGGTTTTTGGGAATGTGCATGTACCACAAATTATGATTCCACACCATTAATCATCCAAGTCTCCTTCGTGACTCAGTAGAAATAGAAATCAAGAAGCAAAAGACTAGAAGATGACTTATTTTTTCAGAGGCCCACAGATATACAGTAATAAATACATTTTCTCAGGGCACAGTTCAAAGAGAAGTGACCTCTCTCTATGTCTCCATTTAGATTTAACCATTTCTGCCTTCCCACCTCTGTTTTTTTCCCTGGAGTTGCAGTCTCACACATTGCTTGCACTCTTCACCAACATCCCGTCCCTCCATTTCAGGTCTCCCATTCCTTTTTAACCCTTTTAATCCCTCTTTCTATGGAGTTTTCCTCTCCTTCCACCCACAGCACACACCACACAAAGTTGTTTGATGGCTCTTGGTGTGCAAAGCAACGTGGGGAAAGGGCAGGAGAGCAGAGAGAGCACATGCACAGGCAGGTGTGCAGAAGCCTTCCTTAGATCAAGGAGCTTCGTGGAGGCTGCCCATGGGCTCTCCTCTGCACCCTCACCTAGTTAATGCATACATTTCCATGTGCACTTCCAGAAGCAAAGTGTAACTGCTCAAATGTATAATAGATAAGGGAAAGACAGCAGACTGAGACTAATTGAGCTATTCCTCCAACAGAAATTCAAGAGAAGGAGCTATTAATATTCTTCCTAGAGGCTTTGGATGTGCTCCAGTATGTGATGAGAGATCTGCACCTGTATCCTTTATGAATATTTCAGGATATCTTATTGTGGTGTCAGGACACAGACTTCTGTACTGTTTGTTCTGCTAATGGGATTTATCTTCATCAAGTAATGTTCAGCATGAGTTCTCCTAAAAGATGCCTGTATGGTTAAACTGTGGTAACTCAAATGATGAGTTAAAGACTTGACTGAACACCGAGTCTTGCTTATGAAATAATCATGACTTTGAGATGATGGATAGACTTGATTCCTGAATTTCCAGCTGAGATTTTCAGCAGGAGCTTCATTAGACAGACATGGGTTGAGACTGTTGTAATCCAAATACAAATGAATTTGAAAAACTGTTCTAACCTAAAACTTTCAGATCTGAATAATTTAGATTGCCTGATTGCTCCCCAAACCAACATCTTCATTCCTGTTTTGATGGCAGAGAGGAGTGGAAGAGTCATATTGTTGTACTGAGTTTAAATAATTTCAAGAAACTTTCCCATCTAATGAGGGAAAATCAAATTCAGATGTTTTGAAGATGAACAAAACTCTGTAATTGTGCTCGGGGAAAATGAGCTAGTCTGAAGACCGATTCTTTTCTCCAAACATAGCACAGGGGACTGATTTATGTAGACAGAATGTAAGAGAAGAGATGATTTCTGAACCCTCTGAATTTTTACAAGACACTGAAAGCATGCAGAGGAGCCTAACGTAATTTGTCTGGCTTTAGTTGATATTCTGAATGTAGGAGAACCCAAATCAAAGAACCTCTGAGGGCTCTGAATCTCTTTTTTTTTTTAGAATAAGGATAGTGCTTGAGGTAGTGTTCTGCAGATCCTAAATCCTATTAGCCTCGGCCCCAAAGAGCTCAGAATTTAGAAGGCAGCAGAGGGTGCCCAGCCTTGGCAGCTCCTCTCCCCTTCACACCCCACTGAAACAAGTAGTGATGAAGATTTACAGATCCCTTAACTAACAGAGGCCAGCACTTCACCATTTACAGCTTAAAAGATTCTATTCCCTGTCTCCCTTGCATCTTCCTTGCCTAAAATCATTTGGAATTTCTTATTCTTCGACCTACTCACAACAGCCCAGAAAAGCTCATTTAAAAACCCAGGGGATGTGGAAGGATTTAGAGAGTAAGTCCAATGGGGAGAGGCTGAGGGAGCTGGGAAGGGGCTAAGCCTGGAGCAAAGGAGGCTCAGGGGGGACCTTGTGGCTCTGCACAGCTCCTGACAGGAGGGGACAGCCAGGGGGGTCGGGCTGTGCTCCCAGGGAACAGGGACAGGAGGAGAGGGAACGGCCTCAGGCTGGGCCAGGAGAGGTTCAAGTTGGATATTAGGATGAATATATTCACAGAAATGGTTGTTAAGGATTGGAATGGGCTGCCCAGGGAGGTGGTGGAGTCACCATCCCTGAAGGTGCTCAAGAAACAGCTGGATGTAGCACTCAGTGCCTGGTCTGGTTGACGTGGTGGTGGTTGGTCAAAGGTTGCGCTCGGTGGTCTTGGAGATCTTTCCCAGCCGTAAGGATTCTCTGATTCCACGATTAGAGCTGGAAGACAGATTTTCCAAAATTCTCAAGGCTCTTCTTTGTAATAAAAGGGATTTAAAAGTCATTCTGGGACCTCTTCAGACAATGTACTCCTCATCCTCATCACACAGGGAAGAGCTCTGGCACAATGCAATCCCTGTTGGGTTTCAGCACTTTGCACTAATGTTGTGTAAGCAAAAAAACCAAAAGAGGAAACCTCCAAATTTTCCTTAGCCCCGTTCCAGTGCCACTGCAGTGGTTGCTTCCCTGCCTGAACTAAAACCATGGTTTAACACTCCCTGAGCCTGGCCTGGGTCAAACCTGGAACCCTGGAGCCCAGGAGTGCAGAGACTGCTGAAATATGGTCCATCTTCACAAGATTTTAGTTGGAGTAATTATTACAGTCAAGAAAAAATGAGCAAGTTTGTAAGCACACAGATCTTTCAGAGCTTTCCAGAGCCCTCTTCAGGTTCAGTGATTACTCTTGTTCATTTCTAGGCTATCTGACTGTATTAATTCCTAAAACTCTAAATCCTAAATTTAGGATTTAGAATCTCTCTGAATTAGTGTGGTTTCACCTCAATATGTTCTCACAGCCCAGTATATCCCAAAGCCTTGCTTATTTCAATGCAAATAATACTGTATATCTTGAAATTAGTCTCTTTGGTTTGAATTTAAATTCATTTTCATCAAAAGGAAAAAAAAAAAAGAATGTTATAAATAATAAATGAATTTGTGAGTGTCCTGCACAGGTCAAGAGAATTTGAGAAAAGGCAATGAGATTTTGTTTGTTCTGCTTCTCACAAAGTACTACGTTTATTACTAATTTGAGCTGCTGCATTAAAAAAAAATACTTTCAGGTTAAAAAAAAAAGCAGTTGGTAATTCTATATAAACACTGAAGTTCATGTGTATTTTTCATGCATAAGCAGCTGTAAAATATAGGTGTTACTACATAATTTCAAAAGAAAAGCAGAATCTACTATTACAGGAGAATTGAGTAGTGAATTTAAATGATTAGTACCAAAACAGACTCCACAGAGCAATTAAGCAGAATAATATTTAAGAGCTGTCATTGCATAAAATGTCAGTGAAGTCCATAAACTTGAATGAGTGGATCCCTTTTTTAAAACCAGAGCCAGAAACAACCCAAAGCTGCATTGCACCTGGGATATTCAGACATGTTGTGATCTTGCAGGTCCACTGGAGATGTCTGTCACTTCTCCTGGTGCATCACCAAAATTCCTTAATTTTTCCTTGGGCAGCAAGGTGCTACCCAAAATTTAAAGAGGAATATGTTTGTTACCAAAAAAAGCGTGAAATCAGAAGATTAAATGAATAAAAATAGGAAAAAAGAAACTCCCCCAAACTCTTTTAGCTATGATACAGATTATTAAATGCCTTACTTAACAGCAGAACATAATTAGGGTTGGTAGTACAGGCATCAGGGTAGTTTTGCTTCCAGGCTTCCAAGTGCCACACATTATTACATTTCTCTTTAGTGCTCTTTAAAACTCAGGCCATAAATCTTTAGCAAACCACTGCACTCCTCTGACTCTGCAACTTGTTCTGCCCCAGGACACTGGGTTGTGTTGCAAATGTCAACTCATATTGTTAAACTACACTGAGCATACTGGAAAACACAAACCAGGATGGTCTAAAAATAACCTGTGAGTCTGTGTCCTTCCTCACACCTTCGGTGAGGTGGTGGATCCCTCATGTGCACCTTGCACTGTGAGGGTGATAATTGCAGGTCTTACATCTGTGCAAGAAAATAAGTAAAAGCAATATCAGTTTAAGATATCGTAGGTAAAGAAAGGAAGGATGGGCTTTCCTGCCAGGTTGTAGGTTTACCATTCTAAGAGGATTAATGACATAAATATGCTCCCCAAGAACCAGACTTCAAGAGATGCTCTAAAAAGTATCAGCATACTCCCTGCTGAAAACATTTTCGGAATAAATGCAACAATTTTTGCAAATCTGTGATGATTTTGTTTACATTCCCATTGAGGCATATTTTATTATGTTTTGATTGGGCTTTGGTGATAAAATTTGAAATAAATATTTACATCTGACAGGAAGAAGTGTTAGGGTGGAAGATATCACATGAACAAAATGTTCCTTTTCAGAAGCCTTTATTTTTGTTCCCATGAGATAATAGTTTGGTTTATTGAAATCGCACAGTGGGGTAAAAAAATGAGAATTTAATAACCAGCTATCTCAATAAAAAATACAGTGCAGCTATGTTGCTTTATATTTAAATATGGACCATTACCACACTCTGAAAGGTATTGATCAGTGTTAGTCACTAAACAAGGCTAAGATGGATTAAAGAAAACACATCCTTCCCATCTTGAAAGACTCTAATTTCTTTTCTAAGTTCTCCATGTCCTTGCACTGAAACTATATTTATTCTCATTATAAACCAATGTTGATGTCTCTACAATAGAATTCAAAGTATTTGAGATCAGCAACAGGTTTATCATAGAAACTATGTTAGTCTCTATGATAAACTAACTGTGTTAGCAATGGCCATGGCCGTTTCTCATAAAATATAAAATACTTTGCTTTTCAGGAAAGAGACACACTAGAATGCACATTCACATACATGCTCCCCATACTAAATTCACAGTGCTTTGAAGTGAAAGAATGATTAAAAACTGAGTCTTCAGATTCCCAGTCTGCAAATTATTTTCTCAGCTAGCCTGTTCTCCCTGTTTAACATATCCCGCTGAACAGCAAGTTTTTAGGAGTGATGCATGAGGGAAAAAGGGGGAATAGGATAAAGCAAGATTATCTGTGCTGTGACAGCTTTGTGGAGTATTTGCTTTTGTTTGGGGATTCTGTGCATTCAGCTGCATCCAGCCCTCTCCCTGGATCCCCCTGTTCTGCACTCCCACATTCCTACCCGCATGTTTGTGCTGGACATAATCAATCTGTCTGAAGATTTTGCTGATTTACTGTGTTTGTGCTGGCCTGGATCTGAGGAGGGTTTGTGTTGGAGACAATTCCCCACCCTTCAGTTGTGCTCTGGTGAGTTGTGAGTCACCCAGGAGGCGCGCAGCTCACACAGTTCCAATCCCAAAACTCGAGCAATCATTTTCCCTCACCTCCTTTCCACCCAGCCTGTGAAGAGGAGGAAGGGCAGCTGCTGATGCCATGATCTGCTTCCACAGAACTGGCACCACCAAAACCACAGCCAAATTTCTCAATAATTTCTTGCTATATATTATCTCTGAGTGCAACAGGAGTCTGTTCACATTGCTAATCAATCCTACAAGATAAGAGGCTTCAATAGGAGCCATAAAAAGAGACTATAAGAACCTCCTTATAGAGACCTTATCATTTCCTAATTTTGATGTCCTTGGCACTTGTTCTGCTCTCCCACTAATCAATCATTAAAATGGAGGTGTGTGGAGGTCCCAGTAACCATTTGACCTCTTCTTATCAACTTTCCCCCTTCATGAAACTGCTCACTTCCCTGTGCTTTGTGTGGATCAATACAGCAGAAAGGTCACAAAAGCACTAAACAGAGATGCCAATCAGAAAGATGTCAAAAGAAAAAGAAAGTTTGACAACATCAGGATCAATCAGGGGCTGCTCAGGAGAACTTGTCAGCAGTGATTAACGGCACGTTGTGCAGCTGCTGTCATTTGGAAAATGCTTTGGAAATTTTGAGATCACTGCGTGGAGAAATTGAGTTGAAGCTCTTTTGTCATATTGAAATTTAGGAGTTACAGGGTCCAGACTGGGCCAGGCAAACCTTTTCTTTGCAAACAGAAGCCTGGTGGTGTCATGGATGAGTAAAACTCTGTGTTTGGGTACTGACGGGAACCACTTCACAGAGTTCTGAGGTAGCTGAGCCCTGCTCCTCACCTCCCTCGTGCCACAATTAACTGGGTGGCCAAAAAAAGTAACAATTACAAAGGAATACTCTGAAATGTGGGTAGTCTGAAATGGAGAGGTGGCACTCCACAGGAAGTCCTGTGGTTGCTCCTTGGGTATTTCCAAAGCCCAAAACCCACAGAATATTTTGGAGCTGTGATAGGGCCCCCTGCACCTTCCAACACCCTCAGAGGAGGTCCTCAAGCACAGGTGAGGGTTGTGGGAAGGGCTGGACTGTAAGTTGGACTGTCCATAAATCCTGTAGTGTGTCACAGGACTGGCAGTTTTACCCTTGCTACCATCTCTCAAACTGGAAGGCAGTTCTGCTCTAAAAGCCAAGGAGAGATGTATTACCAAGAAGAGAGAGAGAGAGAGAGTGAGTGAAAAGAGCAGTGTCACATTTTAAAAGCTTTTTCAGTGCTTCTCTATTCTCCTAATTTTTTTTTTTTTTTTTTTTTTTTTTTTTTTTTTTTTTTTTTTTTTTTTTTTTTTTGTGGGGGGGGAGTCCCCTTTTTTTTTTTTTTTTTTTTTTTTTGTCTAGGGAAGGGAGTACCCAGATTTTGTGCATGGAGAGTCTATGCCATGGTTGTCAGCAGAGACAGGCTGAAACTATCCCCTGGCACCATCCCAGTGAACATGTCTTCCCACCACTTATTCAGCACTCGTGATTCATGTCCCTTTGCAACTGTAAGAAAAATGCCTGGAAAATTCAGATCCACTTTTCAGGCTACAGTAAATTATGGGTTTTAACTGAAAGTATTAACAGCTGAATTTTCTATATCAATCTGGGAAAATGCTTTACTTCTGCAAGGCTCTCTAAGCTGTGCATGGTGGTGAAACAATGAAACAGTGCTACATAAGTGGTGTTTGTAAGCAGACATTCCTACTTCTAGGTCTTACAGTAATTTTCCTGGTGCTGAGATATGTAGGTTGGTTTTATGGGGTCCAAGGAAACCTTATCTAGTGGGAGCTGTCCCTAACCATGGCATAGGGGTTAGAACAAGATGGTGTCTGAAGTCCTTTTCAACTGAAATCCTTCTATGACTTCTTTGTTAATATAATGCTACTGAATTTTGACCTGATACAGAGTGGATAGAGAAATCCTGAAGAGATGCTGTCCTGGATTTACAGAGTGATCTCTATCCAGCTGGCATGAACATGATTTCTAGTCTATAAAAGCTGTAATAATTCTCAGCCAAGACTTTTTTCAGCATATTTCAAAAGTTTATTTCAAGGTGACTTACAGCAAGTGATAATATAATCGTCCTTAAATGGGGGGAAAAATGCATGTTTAACCCTACAGGATAATGGCATTAGAAGTAATCTGTTCTTTCCCTTAGGCCACATCCTTCAGCAGCTAAAGGTCTTCCCAAACTGTATCTCAGTGTCCAGCACTACCTGCCTAATGCTTTGATATGGTTCTCTAAAACTCAATTTTGTCACAGCTCAAAATCAAACTAATCCAGTTACAGAAATTAGTTTTTATTTGGCTTGTGGTTGTCAGTTTATTTTAGAGCTACTTTGAATAACTTCCATGATGGCTCAAATTTCCATTAATTAAGCCATATCATTTGGCAAGTGTAGTTGTGTACAACGAAATTTCTTTGCTGCATTGGGCAGAACCACTTTAGGCTACCTGCTGTAAGGTCAGGCCTCCAGAGGTGGAGCTTTCCACAGCTGTCAATAAATCCCTCTCAATAAATCTGTGCTTTGAGGCTGGAGTTTGTAGCCTCAGACCCAAGCAGAGAATGTCAAAGACCCACATCAGAATCCCAGGCAACCTCAGCCGGTCCCCCTGAGCACAACCACAGCGCCTGTGGTATATCCACAGCTACCTGTGGTATATCCAACAGCAGGCATGAATTCTGATAACACTTTGTATCAAATACACATTGTTTCCCTTACTTCAAGTGTAACAAAACTGAGATTCTGCTGAAGACGTGGGTGGCAGCATATCAGGTGCATGAGATAAATGTCAGATTAGCTGACAGTTGCATACAGTTTAACACATTTAATACACTAATTCAGATTTAATGTGCATATCAGAGCACTCTATAATATTGGCACAGGAAATTGTTTGTCAGAAGAAGACATACAGAACTAACTAGCCAGTGATTAAAGAGGCATCAAAGGGTTGTTTTCTAAAAGAAAGAATTACTGATGGTTTGATAATTCGTCTGACATTTGCCTTTCCAATTCTGGCTAATATTTTGTTTTTCTCGCCGGTGCTGTGCAGTTGTAAAGCAAAACAATGCTGAAAGACCAAAAGCGCCTCACAGGTTTGTGAATTGCATCCCTGCTGGTAGGTGAGTCTAAGCTGTGCCACATTAGTGCTCTCTCCTCAAGGAAACTGTGGTGGGACCTTTGCCTCATCCTCCTGTCAGCAGTTACTTGTCAGCAATTAGCAGTTATTTGCCAGCAAATAATCTAAGGCTGGTGGTTTCAGCAGAAAGCTGAAAGTAGAATCCATGGGGAAGAAAGACAATCCTGACTGAATTTTTATTTTTATTATTATCATTATCATTATATTTGCAGTTATTTGTCAATTTTCTTCGACATCTTAGTGTCTTCCCCTGTTCCCCATCTCATCCAAGTCTCCTAGCTGTTGCACATAAACTGTTCTTTCCTTTTTGACCCTGCAGAGCTGGGACTAGATGATCTTTAATCTCCCTTTAAACCCAAACCATTCTGTTATTCTATGATTCTATTATCTGGTCAACACAATTTAATGATGCCCATCTTTAAATTGTCTCATGATGCTCACTGCTGGGCCCGATCTCCAGTATATCAGTGAAGAGGGAGATGGAACTTGACAGGAAAATGGATGTTCCAGGGGGTGCCAAAATATGCATCCTGCCATGGAGTAAAAGTGCCTTTACCTGCCGCAACTTGTATTTCCAGATGTCCTCAAAAATTCTTCCTTGCTCATGTGTCCTCATCTTCCAAGAGGCTCTGAGGTCCTCATAGGGGAACTATTTAAAATTCCACCACGGAACACTGACCACCAGTTCTTATCAGCTTCCTGATTTCAGCTGTCAGTGAACATTGGGGCTGGTTATCATCCTCTTCTGTGAGTCCCAAAGTAGAAATGTTGCAGGCAGTTGTCCCAGTAGGCTATCATCATATTTTAGGATGAGTCACTGAACATTTATATTTTCTTGTGCCCAGAACAAGAAAATTAACCTTGGATTTGTCATAACATTTCAGGCACTGACTGTTGTTTTCGGTGTGGACATCCTTTGTTTACAGATTACCCAAATATCTCCTACGAGACTCTGTCTTTGGAAAAAAACCCAATTTTTTGAACAAAACTCCTCAAAAAGAGTACCACTAAACAGATTATTTGAAGTATAGATGTAAAGCCATCTCAAGATCACACAGCAGAGCTGTACTAGGACTTGTAAAAAGCCAATGGACTCAAATGTTCTCTGCCTTATAAGGCCGTTCTGACTCTAAAATTTCCCCCATCAGGCTCCTTAATTGTCACTTCTAACCTAGGGGTTTAGTCAAAATCAGCTTCCAAAGCAATTTTTATTTAATTAAAAGCTGATAGGAACATCATCAGCCTTCTAATTGAGTGAAACTTCTCCATTACATAGCAGAGGGATTTGTGCTGAGTTCTGAAAGTGACAAGAAAACACAAAAAACCATCATTAATATGTCGACTCCTTTTTCACATCTTCTTCCCAGCTTTGGCAGTTTCTTGGCTTACTTCATCAGCATTGCTTTGTGAAACCTCCTCCACTTTCCTCTGAGGGGAAACTCATGTTTCTTTACTCTGTAGGAGCACATGTGCACTCCCTGGGACAGGGGCTGCACTACTTTGCCCCTTTTTCTACTCAATGTAAGGTTTCATAGTTTTCTGGTCATGGAGCTGGATCCACAGCAGGTGTAAACTCAATTCATGTCACTGAATCCATGATGGCTTGTGCCAACTGGAGATAAGGTTTCAGTCAGATTGG
>NW_005054365.1:1026930-1032951 GCF_000277835.1 Geospiza fortis
TTTTTTTTTTTTTTTTTTTGCGTTGGCTGTGCTTGGTTTTGTTTCATTTCACAAAGTCTTTCAGACCTAAATGTCATCAGCTGTAGTGAAAACGTCCTCCAGAAAACATGATGACAAATTGTTAAAACAGAGCTAAGAGCCATCCCTGTAATTGTGGTTACTCTTGAATCTAACTCAATTTTAACCCGACTGACTGATGCACAAATTAGAATAACACAGATACAGAAAGGAAAATGTGACAAATGGATTAGTTTCTGCACTTTTCTTGGTGATGTGTAACTCTGGGAATTCAGAGCACTTGTGGATGCAGACTGCACTGGCCAATTCAGTGATCTATCATATGAATAGGGAACTGTATTCTCAAAATTGAATTTTCATTCTGTGTAGGGCTTCAGGCTGTACTGTCACCTAAACAGTGAACAACCACAAATGTCTTTGCTATTTGGTTTTTTCCCGTTCACTTCCTTCTGTTTTGCATGTTTAGACTGGAAAATAAGGAATTCTTTCTTACAATATATTTATAATATCCTAATATTATTTCAGGGTCAGAAAAACAAAATGGATCCTAAATAAAATTTCCTAAATCCATTGTGATTCTACTAATTTGCCTTTATTTCTTTTCCCTGCATGCTGATATAGTTATTTCTTTTGCTGCTTACTGCTGTGCCTACAGATCTCAGAGCAGCTCTGCTGATTCCTCTCCTGACTGACTTAATCCTTGGTCTCACTTCTCTGCAGCTTTCTTCTATTTTAAGTCAGGGAATGGAGGAGAAGTGGGGGAGGGACAGGAAAATCATACAGTCTAACTTCTATAATTTTATGTTTTTACTGCTTGGAATGTATGATTCATGCACTTCCACATTTTGTCTTTTTTTTTTTTTTTTCCTAGAAAGACAGGCTTTAATGATCATAAATGACTGCAGCTAGGGAGAGAGCAGGGCCTTGCCAGCTCTCAACATTCCCAGCCAAATCTCCCTGCAATTGTTTAGATTTCTTTTCAACTGTATAATGTTCCTAGGTAGGGTGGAGGGAGGAAAACAGAGGCCCTAAGGCCCAGGTTCCTACAGCAGCCTGGGGGAAGCTTTTTTCTTAGGTAAAATTGCCTTTCCCATCAGTTTGCCTGGCCATTATCTATCATTAGACTGGTTTTATGGAACAGGAGAGTAAAACTCTATTCCAAATTTCTAAAAATCTCTTGTCTGGACCAACTGAGCTTTGCTACAAATGAACTAAATTCCGTGAGTGACAGCTGCTTTTGGGGGGATCTCCAACTTTGGCTATTCACATAAAAACAGGGTGTTGAAAACCATCCTGAGATTTCACTGGATCTCACTTTAGGATTTAAATTTCTTCATTTATCAAAGAAGCAGCTTCAAACTGGATCTTCAAGCATGACAGGTTGTCCTTTGTAAACCAGGGATTTAATGAGACCTAAATGTGCCCACAATTATTCCAAACAGCCTGAACTCACCTGATACATAAACACAAATGCTTGTTGGTGCCTCTTATCAGTAGGGATACTCACAGTCACCCCTCTCTGCCCGCCTTTTGTTTGGAACTGCTCTTATGTGGGGACCAGATAGTCAATACAGCACCTCTGGATTCAGTAAGGACGGAATGTCATCTGTTTCTCTGAGTCTGCAGTTTCCTGAAAATTCTTCTAAATATGTCTTAAAAACGCCCATGAACAATTCAAGTCACTAGCAGTTCTTTGCGTCCTTTCTCAAAAGGACAGGAGTCTTGCAAGGGTTCCAACATGCAACACAAAAAAAAAAAGAAAAAAAAAAAAAGCAAGACAAAAAACCAACAAAACAGAGGAAGAAAAGACTGAGTGCCCTTTCTCACTGTACTTTTTTATCCTCTGCACTCACTTTCTAAAGGGACATATGCTTTTGTTTTCCTCAGGAAATGTAGTTTATGATCACTTTCTGAGTTTCATTCTTCCTAATTCCTTAGAAGTATTTTGCACTAAAATCATCAGAATTCGACGCTGTGGAGTTCTTGTTTAATATTTCCTGTGAAATATTTGTTACCAGAAGAAAAGTCACCTGGTTTTAGCTTTCTCTCTCTCCTCCCAGTAATGAACATGAAAATTATTTTTTCTTCTATAGCTGCTCTGTGGACCCCCAGTCTGGAGGGGGCTGGACCTGCAGTGCATCTGGGTACATGCTGCATGGTGCTTTGACCTAATTCCACTTGGGCCTTGCCAGGTACATTCCCCTACTTACCACTCTAACTGACCCTTTAAATTCCTCCAGTGTGCCAGATGTTCCCGAAATTGTGTTCTCCCTGGGTGGATTTTAAGGCAGAGCTCTCCTTCCGCCCATGCTCAGCCACAGCTGTGAGCTGATGGAGCTGCTTCTCCCCACTGCTGTGAACTTTAATCGGGTTCTAAAGTTTCATTATCACAGTGATCCATTCTGGAAGATATTTCACGTTCCCCAAGCCCCAGGCAAGTCCTAACAATCTTGTTTAACATTCTTTTAGTTTTTTTTTTTTTTCTTTCCTCGTTTTTCTGCCTTTCTCTTTGATGCTGTTCTGCAGGTGCTGGAGAAATACAAGGCTCCAAGGTCTGCCTCTCCCAAGACTGCTGCAGTTTTTAGCTCTCAGCCACCATTCCAGGAGCCACTCTCCTTTTCATGGCCGACAGCTGGTCTTTTTCAGGAATCACTGGCTCATAGTCAGGGAACTCTGATCATATGCCTTGTAAGATTCTTAGTGGCTGACATAATTTGCCAAATGCCAGCTTTCCTTCACAGATTTTTCTGGTCTTTCCAGCTCCACAGATACTTGGCTGCGAGGTATAACTCCCCATCATTAAAATATAACTTTGGCCTCCCTCATCACACATGTTGGTACATGAGGATGTAGATGGAGAGTGAAAAATAAATTTATTTTAATTTTTGGCTCTGTGCAGGATTTGTGCACAGGCCATCCCCCTGAGATCTCCAATTTCTCATATGTGCTGTGCCAGTGGCAGGGAACATTAATGAATGCATGCTAGCCAGTGAAAATGCAGTGATGAGAACTGTAACTGACCCTATCACTGCAATTATTGCCCATAATAATTAGTTTACTGCTATAGGAATGCATTAGGAAGCATGACTGCTACTACATTTGTTTCAGAGCATGGAAGAGCACCATAACACTGTATGGATTCTAAGAGCACTTGCCAAAGGACAGAAGTCGATGGTTATTTCATAAATGTCACGAGTTCACCTGGATGACCCTGTATCAGGCAAGAAGTTGAAGGCCCTGTCCTTTCACAGTTGGAATCAGTAGTCTTTTAGGCGGAAAACAGAGGCCAGATAGCGTAGGCAGTGAAGAGTCATTACTTCAAAGATATCCTAAATTTAGTCCTTGCTGCTGTGATGACTCACCCAGACATATTGCACTGCAGGAAGTAATGGAAAAGCATCAGAATAATGCAAAGTAATTCCTGTAACATCTCTCTGATTACATGTTTTCCCTAGCTCCTTGGCCTAGAGATTCTGACCTTGACTTCCTTAGGTTTTTACTGGGTTTTTTACTTGCACCAAAATATTCAGGATGGTCTCAGTACCTTCCCAAGTAATCATCAGGGTTTAAGCACACAATGAAGCACAAGAGCTCACAAAGGATGCCACAAGAGGTGGGAAAGGGTTCATGCTCACTCTGTAGGGCTTAAAGTTTAAAAAAGGGGACATCATCTTGTCATGGTTGAATCCAAATCAGCACAGACCAGAGGAGTGGGCTTTCCATGGCTGCAGATGAGCAGCTGCTTCTTTGCAGTTTGCTGCAGTGAACAAAATTCCTCTGGTGACCTTCAGAATGTTTAAGCCATTAACACTTTCAGTCTCTCTCACCATGGAATTAATTCTATAAAACTAAAATTTTGGTGTTTTCTTTGCTGGAATAAAAGTGCAGAAAATCTTACGATTTCCAAAACATTAAATTAGAGTTGAAGGAGGAAGAAACCATCAGGATGTAGTTTGCCTCATGTAACTGGACCAGTCCAGGACCTGCTGGTCCACTCAAGACTCATTTGAGAGGAAACCTGAGGCCTCCATTCTTGCATGCTTTGACTGGGGAAAGTTCATTATGCAACTTCATTTCCTGACTTGGTAACCAAAGTTGCCCTTGTAAACAGTGATCATGCCAAAAGTCCATTTAGAACCATGGAATCACAGAGTCATAGAATGGCTTGGGCTGGAAGGCACCACTCATAATTCTTGCCATGGGCAGGGACACCTTCCACTATCCCAAGCTGCTCCAAGCCCTATCCAGCTTGGCCTTGGACACTGCCAGGGATGGGGCAGCCACAGCTGCTCTGTGCCAAGGCTTCACTCCCCTTTGAGTGAAGGATTTCTTCCAAACATCAATACTGGAAGACCATGATGAGGTCTTAGAGCCGTCTCTTCTCCAGACTGAACCTCATTTCTGTGCAGTAAAACACAAAAATATGCACCAATTTATTTTAGTAGCAATCTGTGAAGGAAGAACAATAGTTCAGAAAATGTTCTTCATAATAATTATAAATACAATTGCAAGAAGTACAGGAATAATTGTTCTTGAGAACAAAAGAGTGACTCCAATCTTTAACCATATACAAGAAAAGACTATTCATTGTTAATTCTTCAGCATATTCCAGTTCAAATATCTAAAAATAACATCCCTTTCCTGGAAGAAAATGTGAGCCTTGTGCATATGAGACCAGCTCTCACCTAAATATTGCTGAAGGCTCCTTAAAATGAGACTTCTGTAACAAAAGGGAAATTTGAGTAGCAAATTCAATCCTAACAATTCTGACACTAAATCTTCTGCTCTATTGTCACCAACAGTCAAATTCATTACAATGTCCCTTGTTATACTTCAAGCTGAAGTAGATGACCGGCTTTAAATGGGATGTTCTTGGCTTAAAAAAAAAAGTTTTATTTCCTCAACAAGACAGATTTGGATTAGTCAAATTACTTTTCTCTGCCCAATGCACAGAATCATAGGCTGTTTTAGGTTAAAAGAACTTCATGAGACCTCTAGTTCAATTTCAAGATAGGATCAACATTTAATTCAACTCAGTTCCTTGGGTCTTATTCCAGTTTGAAGTTAAAAACTTTCCAAGGACCAAGATTTCATAAATTCTTTGGGGCCCTTCCAATGTTTCCCTGTCCTTTAATAAGAAATAGTTCTTTCAATGCAGAACCTTGCTTGATTATTTTATGATCATTGTCTGAAATGCATGCACCATGCCTCTTCAGAAAGACCCTGATACCATCCTGATAAATTCTCTATGTTTTTGGAATACAGAGTTCAGTGTGGAAAATGGTACACTTCTGCATAAAGCCTTTAATAGTTTCAAAACAAAATGTTGTCATACCTCAAAATGTCATATTCTCACCAAAGAGATTCGGAAAAGAAAGGAAATTATACAGTTTGGGTCATGTGAAACATTTAATTTGGACCAAAACTGAGTGTTTTGTTTTGCTGTTTTTCTCTTGGGCACTAAATTGAAAAAGTAGGTATTCAAAAACCTCTAGATAAGCTCTCTGTTTATGGTGATTTATGAACTGCTGGTGGAAAATCGGTAGAAGTTATTTTCTGTTAGCTAAATAGAAAAATACAACCTTCAATCTACAACTATGAAGAGCTGTAATTTGGAAAACACGTGATAGAAATGGATTATGGTGCTATTCCGTTCAGATGCATGACTTCACTGTTTCTCTAAGCTCTATCCTTTTAATGTGGATTTAATAACTTCAGGCACCAGAAGGAACTAGGTCCTTTTCAAATTGAAGAACACATGATGTTTCCATAACTGAGTCCTTCAATTGTTGAACAAGGAGCAAAGCCTTTCTCTCTGCTTTGGACTGGAAAGTGTTTTCATTTTATGTGTGTCATGACAGAATGTATAGACTTTGTTTCTGGATGTAGGAATGGAAAGTAAATTCTGACATACTTTGAAGTTTGTTATAGTGGCACCATGGAGGTTCCTCCTGTAGCACTGCAAAACTGCGCTTCCATTTCCTTATACTCTTTCCAGGATAA